>NW_017802824.1:2381341-2433441 GCF_001625305.1 Branchiostoma belcheri
TATATATATATATATTATAAGCAATAGAATTAAGTATTAAAGGTAGAGTCCTTTGAAGATGCATAATGGCAGCCTTGGTAAACAAACTAGGACGACACCCAGGCTACAAAGTTTTATGTACATTATATTTCACTTCTATTTATATTTCAGTCCATACCATGGTATGGATGAAATATATTGTGTTCTCTCATGTTTCTCCTCCTTCTCCTGCCAAACAGTCAAAGGGATTCAACTCCGCCATCATTCAGCCAAATGACTTGAAATTTGGCATGTAGGTAGAGTGGGCCAATACCCCCAGGCAGTTTTTTCATTTTTTTAATACATGCCTTTGAAAAATTTTAAAGAAGGTTTTTTGGGGCATTTTTCGCCAAAAATGGATTTTTGGATCCTGAGCCCTAGTTTTACAACCAAATGATGTGAAATTCGGTATAAGGGTACCTTGAACATGTGTCTACAGAATAGCAGTCACATATTTGGCATACACCACTTCCAAATGACTCATTTGGGGGACTTTAATGGCTATTTTCAGCAAAAAAAAGGGCCAAAAGTGCTATACCCGTTCCATGTTCTATCTAAAGAATGGCCTGTTCCATCTGCCATTGGCCAATATTGGAACACGTGTTCCATTGCGGGTTACCTGAGGTCACATTGCACGTAAGTCGTGCGTAATGACCCACACATTCAATTTTATGTGCCTAAGACCTTCAAAATGTATCAAATCTCATCATTGTTAGTATTTGCATACCTGTAAAGATTAGTAAAGCTTTCGAGATTCAATGTGCTTGTTCTTGCATCTTTGTTCTCAATTACATGGCTACTATATACATTTGTAATTCATTTATTTGAGAATCTTTGCCAGTTTTACACTGGGGTAAGTTTGGAATAGTCCACTTTTGCGTGGGAGGGAGATGGACTAAAATATGCTGTATTTGTTCCCAAGCAAATGTCAGCCTTTCTAGTTTTTTGCTGTTTTTATAACGAGTAAAAGACTTGTTGGTTGTTACTCTGTACTCTCTCTCTCTCTCTCTATCTATCTGGTTTATCATATCAAGTTTATAATCTTTATCCCTTTCATTCAATTTGTGTCCCAAGATTTGTCATCCCTTAGTATCTTTCAAATCTACACATCTTGTTTTTTGGCCCTAGCTTCTTGCATTAGATTTAGTCTGGTGGCAGAGACCGATAAGCGTGCAATGCGGTCCATACAAAGTTTTTTTGTTGTTTCTATATCTTTGAGGTGTGCTCTTCCAGAATCTGAATGATGCCACTCTGTCATCCTTGGGCAATTCGCACAATATGCAAATTAAGGTGGCCATTACTGAAAATCAGTTTTTCGTCAATATCTCAGTAACTACTCATGGTATCAAAATAATTTTGGTGTCTATCCCCATCTTTTGAGGGATAATGAATTAAATCTAGCCATTTCAGTAAAGTTAGAACCACTATTTTTTGCTAAATATGCAAATTTGGGCCGCGCAATATGCAAATTAGGGCGGCCATTACTGAAAATCAGTTTTTCGTCAATATCTCAGTAACTACTCATGGTATCAGAATAATTTTGGTGTCTATCCCCATGTTTTGAGGGAAAACGAATGGAATTAAGCCATTTCAGTAAAGATCAAACCAGTTTTTTTGTGCTGAAATATGCAAATTAAAGCCGCACAATAGGCAAATCAAGGTGGCCATTACTGAAAATCTGTTTTCCGTCAATATCTCAGTAACTACATATGGTATTATAATATCTTTGGTGTCTTTCCCCATGTTTTTTTTGCAATAACTATTGAGCATAAGGCCATTTCAGTGGAGATCAAATAGATATTTTTTGTGCTTAATTTGCAAATTTAGGCCGCCATTACTGAAAGTCTGTTTTTCGTCAATATCTCAATAAATCTCATGGTATCAACAATAATTTTGATACAATACACATACATTTGTACTATACACATGTTTTGAAGGCTAGATAATCAGAATAAACCATCCCAGTATTAATCACACCAACATTTAATGCAAATTATGCAAAAACTAACCAGTATATAGCATGGGCGCCTGTACCTCTGAACACTGATAGGAATGTTAATAAATGATACAATCTGTTTAAAAAAATATTAGACCCTTCATAAGCCCACACCTGTGCCTTACCAGCGTCTGTGTACAGGCAGAATAAAGCGCTAACTTGACGTCCTGAATTTTATGTCAGCGTGGCCCGTGTAGAATTTAAGTCAGAGTTGAATTCTTCTTGATTCCCGGACAGGCCAAAATAGCCCGGTAGCCGCGGGGTGTCCCACGCCTGAAAGTGTCAAAAACAGCCCGGGAACTACCCGCCAGTGACTTTTTTTTTACAATTGGGACCAAAGCTTAACAGATCTCCAAAAAGATGACCGGCGGCCGCTCAAAAGTGCACAGTCCTAATTAAGGCAAAGGATGGGACCCTACCACTGTCTTAGGGGAGGACAAGCTTGCCAGGTGGGCAGAATACTTTTCAAAAAGTCTTAAACCGCTCAAGCCCTACCTCAGTAGCATTAGTCTTTGATGAACACCTACACCCATTACCTGTTGAGATCGAGGACATCTCCGAAGCTGAAGTCAGTCACCAGGCATGAATGGCATCACTTCAGAGATGCTTAAAGCCGAGGGTGACTGTGTTGTGAGATGGATGCTTTTCTGATCGCCGTACATCGCAAACGCTTTAATAGAACCATAACCATCTTCCCTAGTACGCCTTCCTTGGAATAAAGCAGGCATTCAACGGCGATCACAGGGAAGTGCTGGAGGACTGGAAGAACGGATCAGAAGTTAAGCTGGAGTCACATTTGAAACGGGACCTGCTCGGCATGTTCTCGGTGTAGACGCCGGCCGGCGTCATGAAGCCGAGCGTACGCCGGCTGTCAGGGTCACAATTGAATTTTCCTTTACGGCTCCCTGTCGGGGCGCTGAGGCGGCTTCTATGTAAAATTCACAAAATTTTTGTCCCCTTGACGACCGGTTTCTGTTAGGGACCCGTCCGGTGCCCAGTCAGTCTTCTGTCAGACCTGTGCGTGATGCGATAGGGTGCCGACTAGCTCTTGCATTCCGGCCGGGCAGCTACAGGGTCCCTGGCGGGGTCAAGGGGCGATCCTGGCAGGTCCCAGGCTGGTACGCCTGTGGCTGGTATGGTGGGTTCGGCCCTGCTGGTTGATGCGCAGACCAGTGTATGGTCACTATGACTGACTGATGATGTAGCTATGTCGAGAACAGCACAGTACCCTCTATATTGTCTATAACTACCTTCTTCTGAACAATTCTAGCACAGAACAACACACGTGACTTCATAATCTTGGACAGGTGTCTGTGCGTGACCCGGCGGCTAGGTTACGGTTTGGTCCGGTGAGGTTACGGGGTCGCTTCGGCGTACCTTGCCCGCCGGGGCCTGAAGTGATTTTAAGTTTGAGTCAAATCAATTTGGCGACGTCGCGGGGCCAAAAAATAGGCCGGCAGCCGTCGGGAACCCCGCCTATTGCCTTCCAGGTCCCGTTCCGAATTCGGTAGTGCCAAAACACAGGCTGAAAACGCGCCGAGCGGGCCCCTTTCTTGAATTGTGACATAGGCTTAAAGTGTGCATTCCAAAGAAGGGAAACCTGAATGAATGTGATAACTTAAGGGGAGTGACAATTCTTTTTTATACCAGTGAAGGTGTATGCCAAATGCCTCCTGAACCGCATGAGAGATGCAGTAGGCAAGGTCCTCTGGGAGCTGCGAGAAACAAGCTAGCTTTCGCTCAAAGAGATCCTGTGCTGAGCAGATCTTCACCCTGCGGTGGAGGAAATGTGCTGAACTGCAAACCCCTTTAGCTATCGGATTCATTGATTTCTGCAAGGCGTTTGATAGCATCTAAAGTCCCTCTTTATCATGTACAGTTATGGGCTGCCAAGTAAACTTATGTATACAGTTAAACAGATATACTGAAACTCGAAGTGTTGTGTACGGACGGTTGAAGGAATCTAGATACAGCGGGTGGTTTGAAGACGGATCCTCCAAGGTTGTGTCCTGTCACAGATCCTCTTTCCCGTGGCTATCGACTGGGTACTTGGGAAGCAACAGGAGAAAAGGGGGGTAAAGGGGGTTCCAGAGAAAAAGTTTGCCGACCTTGACTTTGCAGACGACATTGCGACATAGCGGAAAACACCAGAGATCTCCAACCCCCAGTGACCAACATAGTCCGTCTGCAGACAGCATTGGGCTCAGCATCAGGGCCAAAAGCAATTAACATGCTGATAGGGACACACGCTCCTCTTAGAAGTGTGACCATTGACGAGAACAAATTGAAAGTGGCGGAGAACTTCACCTACCTAGGGAGCTCCATCAACAACAAAGGACAGATGGACAATGAGCTAGACTGTAGACTTGGAATGGCCTCAGCAGCCTTCAACCAGCTTGGCTTTGAAACCTACTATGTGGAAATCAGCCAAGAAAAGAGACTGGAATCACTGCATGCTTCTGATAGTGAATGCGTGAGGAAGATCTTAAGCATCAGACGACAGGACTTCATACCCAACACAGATATATGAGCCAGAGCTAACCAACAGCCAGTGTCTACAATCATACGCAAGCGGCGTTTCATGCTAGAAGACGTCTGCCATCTAGACTTAAGTAAACTTAGAATTGTCTTTCAATATTGAACAGGTTTTGGGTCAGATAAACTATACCAAGGCATGTGCGTTTGCATGGAACATGGGTCGGAATTAGGACCCCTCCTTGCTGGCAGCCAGGTGCGTCGATAACAGACAAGGCCCAAATTTGCATATGTAGCAAAAAATAATGGTTCTATCTTTACTGAAATGGCTTAATTTAATTCGTTATCCCTCAAAACATGGGGATAGACACCAAAATTATTCTGATACCATGAGTAGTTACTGAGATATTGACGAAAAACAGATTTTCAGTAATGGCCGCCCTTATTTGCATATTGCGCGGCCCAAATTTGCATATTTAGCAAAAAATAGTGATTCTAACTTTACTGAAATGGCTAGATTTAATTCGTTATCCCTCAAAAGATGGGGATAGACACCAAAATTATTTTGATACCATGAGTAGTTACTGAGATATTGACGAAAACTGGATTTTCAGTAATGGCCACCTTAATTTGCATATTGTGCGAATTGCCCAAGGATGACAGAGTGGCATCATTCAGATTCTGAAAGAGCACACCTCAGAGATATAGAAACAACAAAAAAACTTTGTATGGACCGCATTGCAAGGTTCTCCAAAAATCAGGGGTTTGGCAACCGGACTAATTTAGGGTCTCCAGCGGATGCCATCCATGAAAATGACTTGGTGTGGCCTTACCTGTGTTTCCAGGTGTGACCCTGGTGATCTCCCCTCTGGTGTCCCTGATGGAGGACCAGCTGATAGCGTTACAGAACCTGGGGATCCCGGCAGCCATCCTCACAGCTAACACCAGCCGAGCTGAGGTCACACAGGTCCTCAACAGTCTGGTCGACAAGTCAGTACTCTCAACTACTAGTAAAATTGTACTTGCGTCTTTATTTACTCTTACTGTTACCTCACAAACCTTACTTAAGTCATTTTTCATCTTACGTTCAGGACCGGAACTTTGCCTGGAACTGTGCCTGATTCTGTAAAAAAATGCACCATCTAAAATTAGAATGTGGATTTTGAGGCAAAAAAATAAACGCATGTTTATGTTTATTTGTGAGGCGAGAGTACTGTGTCTTCAGTTTTAGTCTGGGACAATCTGTATCTGTATGGTTGGTATAACTGCTTGGCATAACACACCAGCTACCTGTATCTGTATCTGTATATATACAGATACAGATACAGGTATATAGCAGTTATAACTGCCCTTCAGCATAAAACACCAGCTTCACAATGTACAAGCAGTATACGTACGCGTGTGAGCATGTCGGCAGAATGTACTGCAACTGTGCAAAACTTTTCACAGATTTTGTTGAATGTTTGGTCAACATTGCATCAGAATTTTGCCTGTTGCAGAAACAACGTTTGAAACCTATAGATCACCCTTAAACATGCAAACACTGCCTTAAACGAGATGTTCTGAAGAAGTGCTATGTAACTTGTGCAACATGGATATGTCTTGATTCTACAGGAAGTCAGACTTGAAGCTGCTGTATGTGACTCCTGAGAAGGTGGCTAAGAGTAAGCGGTTCATGGCAAAGGTAGAGAAGATGCACGCTGTGGGCAGGTTTGCACGACTGGTCATTGATGAGATCCACTGCTGCAGCCAATGGGGACACGACTTCAGACCAGGTGAGATCGATATGGCAGCTTCTTTCCACACACACACACCATGGACAGTTATCCAGAGAGCACAGCTGTCTATGGTCAAGGACCACTTGATCAGGAATCTGACATTCCCTCCCCAATAACATTTAGGCATGGGTTTATTCAAACAGATCACACAGAGAGAAGAAATTATCAGTCCTTTAACCCAAAAAAGGTCAAAGAAGTCCTAGGAGTAACAACTTCAGATCAGACGTAAAATCCAGTCTCTGATGGAGGATAGAGTGAAGTGGAGTGGAGGATGGTTTTAAGTTTGGTTCTAGCAGGAACTCTACCAAAGTAAAGTAAGTAAGTATGTCATTACAAAATTTATATTGCTGGGGAAGAATGGCTGATTCCTCCTATATGTATATTTGGTATATTGCTCCACACCTCCTCCACCCATCCTGTAATTTCACTACGTGCATGTGTTTATAAAATAGGGAAATCTTTTTTTCTTATAATTGTAATGGAGATTGCTAGCTCCACCACATGCAATAATATATCATTCAGTCATCACCTTAGCAATGATTTTTATTGCCTGCTTTGTTACTAATGTTAGAACTTTTCTGTGTGCTTTACGGTAAATTATGATAATTTTGCTGTGTGTGATTTGACATTAGACTACAAGACTCTGGGTGTCCTGAAGCGTCAGTACCCCAATGTTCCCATCTTGGGCCTGACTGCCACTGCTACTTCATACGTCATCGAAGATGTGAAGGCTATACTCAGCATGCCCAGCTGTCTGCTGTTCAGGGCTTCATTTAACAGGCGCAACCTTTACTATGAGGTGAGTTTTAGTGCTGTAGCAGACATGCTGTTGTGTTGGGGTACATTATGTAACAAGTGGTAGTTGGGTTACATTTAATTTACTACGTAGTATGTAGCAAGTGGCAGTAGGGTTACTAGTATGTAGCAAGTGGCAGTTGGGTTACATTATGTAGCAAGTGGCAGTAGGGTTACTAGTATGTAGCAAGTGGCAGTTGGGTTACATTATGTAGCAAGTGGCAGTAGGGTTACCAGTATGTAGCAAGTGGCAGTTGGGTTACATTATGTAGCAAGTCACAGTTGGGTTACATTATGTAGCAAGTCACAGTTGGGTTACATTATGTACATGTAGCAAGTGGCAGTTGGGTTACATTATGTAGCAAGTGGCAGTTGGATAACATTATGTAGCAAGTGGCAGTTGGATTACATTATGTAGCACGTGGCAGTTGGGTTACATTTTGTAGCAAGTGGCAGTTGGGTTACATTATGTAGCAAGTCACAGTTGGGTTACATTTTGTAGCAAGTGGCAGTCGGGTTACATTATGTAGCAAGTGGCAGTCGGGTTACATTATGTAGCAAGTGGCAGTTGGGTTACATTATGTAGCAAGTGGTAGTTGGGTTACATTATGTAGCAAGTGGCAGTTGGGTTACATTATGTAGCAAGTGGCAGTTGGGTTACATTATGTACATGTAGCAAGTGGCAGGACAGATCTAGATTTGGAGCGGTAGCTATATTCATGTACATTGTATATATCCTTTGTCACTTTTTTACCTTTCGTCCAAGAAGGTTATGTTTTCTAGTAGCGTTTGTCTGTGTGTGGTGGGTGGTGTATGTGTGTGTGTGTGTGTGTGTGTGTGTGGTTTAGCAAGATAACTCGAGAAGCAGTGGATGGATTGGAATGAAACTTGGTAGGTGGGTAGGTCTTCATGAGACCTAGAAATGATTAGATTTTGGGCCCCCTGGCGGCTTTCCTAGGTACTGCAGCTGAACTTCCGGTTTTGATATTTCATGTTCTGGACATGCTAGGGTCACGAATTTTTTTTGGTAGATAGCTCTTGAGATAGGAAAGAAGTGACATGAGTTTGGGTCCCCTAGCGCCTTGTTCTGGAACTGCAGGAGCATTTGTTGAAAAAAATTTGAAGGACGATAACTCAAGAACCGGTTGACGTATTGTCGTGATTTTTGGTATGTAGGTAGTTGAAGTGATGCTTGACATAATTAGATGGCAATTATGCAAATCAGGAGCTAATTAATGAGGAAATTCTATAAATCTGCTTTGTTCGATAATAGAACTATGAAACACTTGTGGCATCTACTTGAGAACGAGAAAAACATCTGAGGATATAGATTATGTAAATGAGGACCTAATTTGCATAATTAATGGAAAATCCTCATAATTCCATAGTTGTAACTGCTGCACCCCGAATCTATACTTGCCACATTTAGAAGTTAAGTGAAGGTGAACATCAATAAACATAATTTATTCAAATCATGACCTAATTTGCATAATTTATGTGGAAGTGCTATAATAGCCTTTTTGTTAAGAGAAGGCTGTCATTGGGTGAAAAATATGATCAACTGATATAATCCATGCAAATGAGGCTCTTATTTACAAAATCAATGATTAAAATTGTATAAATCATCACCCGCAAGGGTTAACATTATTTGGTGAAGGTATGAGATCGTGGAACTCTTGTTTGGTTTGTTTTCCAGGTGCTTAGGAAACCATCTTCCCATGAAAATGTAATGGAGAAATTAGTTCAAGTAATCAACGACCGCTTCAAAGGACAGTCAGGTGAGGACATCTCTAACTGAAGCTAGATACTCTGTCACCTGACTCAAGTTGTGTGCAGTGCCTTTTCCAGGGACAAAACATTGGGGCCTGCCAGGGATTTGAACCACAAAACTTCAGAGTCAACAATCCTACCCACAAAACTTTGCAGACTTTTTCTTTTGCATTTTTCTGTACAAACATTTTCGCAGCTGTTCTACATGATCATCAGACCTCGAAATTAACTTTTCTTCCTATTGACCCAGCACTGTCCCAAAAATAAATTTCAATTGTCCCAAAGTGAGGATGAACTGTCCCAATAGCAACCTGTTTTTTTGAAAGTATTTTATGGCTTAGTTGAAGTCAACTTTATTTTGCTTACATTCTGACACCAAGGCATGCAATAATTGCAGAGTAGACAGAAAATTTGGGGGGTTTCCCGGAACCCAAATTATAAAGCGGGGACGTGTTAAGGATAAACAAAAAAAGGGCTGACTTTCTGATGTTCCCGAAAATGTCCCAAAGTGTCTTTTTAGTTGTCTTGGCCTAAATTTTAGTGGTCAGTGGCAATCGGGACACTGTTAATTTCGAGCCCTAATCCTTCCCCAGGAATCATCTACGTGTTCTCCAGACGAGAGGCAGAGCAGGTAGCGGGGGACCTGTTGAAGAGAGGTGTCCAGGCGGGGTACTACCACGCTGACCTGGACGCCAAGTACCGCAGTCTGATCCACAGGAAATGGCTGGCCAACACAATTCAGGTCTGGACATGAGATGTTCTTTTATACAACCAGTAAAGACTTGCACTTTGCTTATGTTTTGGTCTATCATGATCAGACATCTTTCACAGAGCATCTGACTGGAGTACTGCTTCTCACTGCCATATGTAGCCAGTGTAGGTGGCGCTTTAAGTTTTGTACTATATATCATTGGTTTATTATAGTCAGAAGTCTTTGTAGTGCTTTATGATAAGACATCATTTTCTTTTTCTCTGTGCTCTGGTTCTCAGGAAGGTAAAGATACAGTGACATTGAATTTATCATCTTGAGTTGTCCTCTATAGTACATAAATATAGAAATATAAATGCTTGTATGCAGTATTTCACAGAAAGTAGCACATGCAAAATGAACCTGTATGCCTTTGGTAATTATGATTTGTCTCCATGTAGGTTGTTGTTGCCACAATAGCATTTGGCATGGGGATAGACAAACCTGATGTACGTTTTGTCATCCACCACTCCATCAGCAAGTCCATGGAGAACTTCTACCAGGAGAGTGGGAGGGCAGGTAAGGTACATTTGTACATTTAGAATGAGAAATCAGGAAAGAATGGAAAAAAAGTTGTTTTGGCTCTGTTTCTTCTTCACGTAAACACGAAACATGTAAGGTCAATAACCTGGACCAGAGCTCTGTCACCATGGTAACTGATGCTGTAGCAGACATCATTTGTTGTGTTGAATTACATTATTATGTAGCAAGACAGAGTTGGAGGGGCTGGTTACTACATTGTACATACATGTACATGTACATCATGGGTGTGTTTGAGTAAGAATAAACAGAGCAGTATTTGTTGGGCTAGACCACTTGAAGGTAAACATTATGCATTTTCCTTTGTTTGAAAATGTTACCTTAAAGTTTCTTTAGTCAACATTTACATCATCAACAGATTTTTAACTGTTAAGGCCATTCCAATTTGATTTGTTTGTTTTGTTTTTTTGTTTGTTTTTTTCCAAAAAAAAATCTGAAGCGACAGGGAAAAAAAACAGGCCTAAGCATCCTGTGATAGCCACAAAATCTACAATTATAGGAGATATGAAGTCCAACATATCATGCCGGTTTACAATTCAAACAATGAATTTTAAAATTTTTGTCAAACCAATGCATTGATAGATGGAAAAACTGTAACAAGTAGGAAGACAGGAGTGTTAATTTCTTCAAGCGTTGCTTTGGGGCAAAATATGAGCATTTTGGAGTTGATTCAGAACCTGAATTTTTTTTTTTTGCAACTGCAGGCAGGGATGACCAGCCAGCCTACTGTATCCTGTACTACGGTTTCCAGGACATCTTCAGACAGAGCACCATGGTCATGACAGAACAAACAGGACAGCAGAAGCTGTATGGAATGGTGAAATACTGTCATGACATCAACAGGTATTTATCACATACATGTACTAGTATTACCGGTGTTGAAAGGTCTTGAAACAATTAATGTTTTTATTAAAAAAAGCTGGCCAGGGGCAAAGATGGAATTTAGCTGGTTGGGTGGTGTGAGTGTGATGATGATGATGTGTGACTCAAATAATTGGTCACCTTGGTGACTTGAACTACATGTAGACTAGTGCTAAAAATAATGAGACTGAACTTAGATAATAATGTATTACATGTATATGCTTTTTCTAACAGAGACTCACTCACTCACTATCCTGGCTTAGATTTTTCTGCTGCCGGTTTCCCTGTCCCAGGGGTGGGCAGCAGTCGGCTGTTCTGCACACCTCGCCTCCAGCTGGCTCTGTCCTGTGGGTCTGTGCTGGACAGACCACACTCCTTTATATCCTTCCGGATGCACTCTAACCAAGTTTTTCTCGGCCTGCCACGGCCTCTGTTGCCTGGCAACTGCAAGTCTGCGATGGTATTGATGCAGCCACTTGCTCTTTTAACGTGCCCGTACCATCGGAGGCGGCGTGATCGCAGTACTGAGGAGATGTCTTCCACACCTAACTTGGCAAGCAGGTTAGCTGAGGGGGTCTTGTCCTGGGCCTTGACACCACAGATCCACCTAATCATGGACCTGTCGTTTCGGCGCAGACGCTGAAGTGCCGATGCAGTAGGTGCCCATGTCTCACTCCCGTGGAGCAAGGCCGATCGTACACATGTGCTGAACACCTTGCCACGGGTTTTGAGGGATAGGTGTCTAGAAGTTAGGATCGGCAGCAGCTTCTTAAACTTTCCCCAGGCCACGCAGCATCTGGTGGTGGCAGCAAGCTCACAACCACCACCCGCACCGAGCATGTCCCCAAGGTAACAGAAGCTGGGTTCCACATCCAGCACCACCTCATCCACCGTGACTTGTGTTACAGGGCGAGCATCCAGTGGTCTTGCCTCACCACGACACCTAGGGCATACGTAGTTCCGCACAGCAGACAGACTACCTCTAATGCCGCAACACTTCTTGTGAACCCAGAAATCACATTCAGTACAGAGGATGGAGTTCACACCAACACCTGAACGGCACACAGCGCACGGGAAGGAGCCAGTGTCTCTCAGTATGTTCAGACCTTGACCTGAAATCATGATCTTAGTCTTCTTCATGTTGACCCGGAGACCCTTGCTTTCCATGTTCAGCTTCCAGGCCTTCAACCTAGCAATGCATTCCTCCAGGGAGTCTGCGATGACTACTAGATCATCAGCGTAGAGGAGCTCCCAGGGCAGACCAGTGCGGAATTCACGAGACAGGGCTTCCAGAACAAGGATGAAAAGCAGGGGGCTAAGGACAGATCCCTGATGGACGCCCACTCCAACTCCAAACTCCTCGCTGTACTGTCCGTTAACCCGCACACGGCTCCTGGCGTTAGAATACATGGCCTGGATCACCTTCACCGCCCACTCCTCCACGCCAAGGCTTCTCAGTGCCCACCACAGCACCTCTCTGGGAACACGGTCGAAAGCCTTCTCCAGATCAACGAAGGCAAAATACAGAGGCAAAATACAGATGCTTTTTCTAACAGAGAAGATTCTGTATTTTGTAGTTGTGTGGTTCATCAGTGGTTGCGTGTGGTAACTGTCACTTCTTGTTTCATCTGGCCAGTTTTTCCCTCCTGGTATCTGCTTGGTTTCATTCAAAAGGATGTATCTGACACCCAACCATTGACTTTCAGCACAATGCTTGCAGCCTTGTGGCCCTGACAAAAAAAAAGTAAAATGTACTTCTTTTAAAGCATGACTTCGGTAACTGGAACTTATGTGTCCAGAGTATATGTTATAGATTTTACAGGATTATATGTCATGTTATCTGGCTCTAGGTGTCGGCGGGCCATCATTGCTGACCACTTTGATGAAGGCTGGGACTCCACAAAATGTGGTGGCATGTGTGATGTCTGTGACCCTACTTTAGGTATGCAACAAACAAGCAACTAAGTTATTACAGCTATCTTACATACCAGTTGTAACATGAACACTTTTGTCCAAGACATTGTTACCAACCCAGTTACTTTTATGGGGGCCCGCATGCCCTTTTTTGCAGAGCGTAATTGGCCATTATAATTCTATGTAGAGCATAGACGGACCGCTCTTATTCAACGAAGAGCTTAATTGGTGCATTTTGCGTAGAACGTAATTCGCCATTTTGATTTTATGTAATGTGTTGTAGCTACCCGGAATTTATCTTAAAAACGTATTAGGGAGACTTCCTGAATTCAGCATAATACGATGTAGCCGGCTCTCAAAATTTAACATAGAGCACCTCGCAGTTTAGATTTGTTAACTCCATGAAAAATGGAGGTATTGTTTTTGGTGTGTCTGTCTATATGTCTGTCTGTCTGTCTGTCTGTGTGTGTGTCTGTCTGTCTGTGTGTGTTTCCGCAACTTTGTGGTCAGCATAACTTCAGAGCGCCTTTATGGATTATGATGATATTTGGTATGTTGGTAAGTCTTAGGAAGACAAACGTCAAGGTCAAATATGGGCCTCCTGGTGGATGACCTTGGTACTGCAGCAGAACTTTCGGTTTTTGTATCTTTTGTCCTGAACATGCTATGGTCTTGATGTTTTGGTGACAGATAGCTTTTCCTGTCAGGAATAAGTGGTGTGAGTTTGGTCCCCCTAGCAGCTTGTTCTGGAACTGCAGGGCACTTTCTGGCGAAATGTTTAAAGGCCAATAAGTCCAGATAGGAACAACGTATTTTCATAATTTTTGGTGTGTAGGTAGCTGAGAGAGAGATGTACATGATTAAATGTAAATTATGCAAATGAGGACTTTATTTGCATAATTAATGAGGAAATTCTATGATTACAGTGTTTTACATTATACTACTTTCATAGATGTAATGTATGTAACCTATGGCAGGCAGAACATCAACAGATACTAATTATGCAAATGATGACCTAATTTGCATAATTTATGCAAAAATTATATGATTTCTTAATGGTGAATAATGGGAATGTCATACTTTTGACATCTGTAAGTTAATCAAAAGTTAACATACATCACGATGCATATATCATGTTAATGCAGAGGTAATTTGCATAATTAAGGAGGAAATTTACATTTACATATCAAGCCCAAATTTCATGGAAGTATGAAGTCTCGGAATTCTTGTTATCTCTGTTCTTAAGCTTTTTTCAAATGTTAATGAATTGAATGATTTACCAAGCCTATTTTTTGCAGTCACCATAACAGAAGAAGTAGACATCACCAATCTCTGCCAAGAGGTCATCACAGTCATCCAATCAGCAAAGGCGAAAGAAGAGCGTCTGACCGGGCTGAAGGTAGCCGACAGCTGGTTGGGTAGAGGGGACAAGCGGAGGAAAAACCACCCCCCGTGGCTGAGTCGTGAGATAGGGGAGAGAGTCATCACACACATGCTCCTGGAGGGTTACCTGAGAGAAGACTACCACTTCACACCTTACAGCACCATCAGTTATCTCATTCCAGGTACTTTTTAGAAAAGATTAACTGATACATGTATGAGTCTGCTTCCTGCAACTAGTTATAGGTTCATAATTATATACAACATGTATTAGTCATTATTTCTAGAATCAACAGGATTTTTCTGAAATTACCGGGTATATATACAAGGTGTGGAAAAGTCCATACATTGTATGTATTGGGTGGTTGGGTGTCAGATACATTACATAGCCACTATTATGAATTAAAACCAAGCAGATGTTGAGAGGGAAAGACTGGCTGAATGAAACAATAAGTGACACAATTTTTGATTGCACGTAACTGCTAATAAACTATGATAGTTATTACACTTTTTTCTGTTGGAAAGAGCTTATGATACATTATGAGTCCAATTCATGTCACCAAGATGAACTGTGAATTATTTGAGTCACACATCGTCATCACACTTTCACCACCCATAGCTATTCCCATCTTAGTTCCTGGTCAACTTTAAAAACAAAAGGATTTTTTTGTTATGTTTGCCGAAGGAAAACATTGTTTTTGCTATGTTTCCTCTTCTTCTCCAAACAAATAAGGTCAGTGACCTGAACCAGACGTCTGTCACCATGGTAATTATTTTTAATGTATTGTTTTATTTCTTTAGGACCCAAGAGCCACATGCTGATGAGTGGGGGTGTTCAGGTGGCACTCTGTATTCCAAACAAGAGGAAAAAGAGTAGGACATCCGCTGCAGCAAGTAGTACTGTGACATTGGGAACAACCAGAGATGCAGCTTCAAGTATGGTAGAAGCCACAACTGGGAACCAGAAAGTATCCAGTACAGAAGTGAAACCAAACATTGTCAGCATTGCAAGAAGGGACAGCTTCACAGGGCCTCAGAATACACAAGATACAGATTGTATCGTGATTTTGGATGATGATGATGATGATTTTGCTATCAAAGAGATAACGGGCAAAGACAATGTTGATCTCAGAGAGATAGGAAGCGGAGACCACACTGGCTACTCCAACACACAGTCTACCTCTCAGGGCAAGTTACAGAAAATAACTGGCACAAACGCAGTCAGGAAAGGAGATGGAAAGCAACATCGTAAGTTGAAGAGGAAGAGTGGGGTCTCAGATCAGCTGCATAGGAAGAAACATATCAAGAGTGGTGACTCCTGGAAAAGCCATGCTCATGATAAGACAGACTTTTCATAGGTTAACAGCAAAGGAACAAATAGAGTTGCAGAAATTTGTTGAAAGAACAGATAAAAGTCAGAATCTTGTTATTGATTGAGGCAGTACTTTAAATTAGGCTCATTTTCAAGAAAGTTACTAGTGGTTGAAAAAGGAGAGAATGAGAACCAACCTCTTTCAGGGCACAACTAGTTACAAAGTCAGCACAAATTTACTAGATTATTTATACCACCAAGTCTGTTTCTAACAGATGTTTGGGTTAGTGTTGGCCATAGACTACAGACATGGTTAAACAATTAACACTCTGGAAACATAGATGTTTTATTTATTGCTTCATGTAGCAATTGTTTATTTACAATTATAATATGGTACATTCAGATATTAGAAACTATTTGATTGGGACCATTTTTATTATCCAGAAGGTAAAATATTGTGCAAAAAATGTACAATAGTCTGTATTTCAACAGTTCATTCAAATCTGATTTGTTTATGGAACAAGAGTCGTCATGCCTCTGGAAATAATTCATGCTGGTGGTACGTAAGATTAAATGCAA
This sequence comes from Branchiostoma belcheri, assembly GCF_001625305.1. Lineage (NCBI taxonomy): Eukaryota > Metazoa > Chordata > Leptocardii > Amphioxiformes > Branchiostomatidae > Branchiostoma > Branchiostoma belcheri. Next base: position 2,397,508 of record NW_017802824.1, read on the forward strand.
CCCAGTCCAAGTGGTGACTACTAAGCCTTATTGTGTATGTTATTATTTTTACAAAATCATTGTCTTCAGCTGAATCTTGTCTACATACATGTAAGAGCTCACAGACCTACCCTGAACAGAGACGGGGGCGACACAAGTTATCTTGCACATATGACCCAATACTATTATGGTCACGTGTCTCTGACAGCACGTTCCAAGAGTAGACGGGTCCATTCTGGATCCGTGAACAAGGTTGACTGAGTCAGCCAAAAATTTGGGAAAAGTTTCATTGTAGTGGCAGTTAAAGTTTACTTTTATTTCATTACTAGCCTGGTTACCAGGCCTATTTTAGCTCCCAAGTCTTTATCTGCTATTTGCTGAGAGGATAAAGACTCGGGACTCGGTTAACCAGGCAAAATCAGTACTAGTGCTAACTGGACGGTGCAGCTGTGTGGCGTGAAGGGACAGTCAGTTGAGGCAGCAGGTTACATGTAGAGATGATGTCCACCTTCTCCTGCAGACTCACCAGGTCTCTCTGGATCACACTCAGGTTATGGGTCACATCCTGAGGAGGAGGGGGGCAGAGAGCATGTAAAGCATTATTATGTTAACCTTAGAAGGAAAACATACTGTTTTTGCTCTGTTTCTTCTTCTTCTCCAAACAGTGACCTCTGACCTGACCAATTACAGGATTTGTTGACGTTTGTCACCATGGTGACTGGTGTTGGGTTACATAATGTTGCAATTTCACGGTCTGCTCTGCTCCTGTCACCATATACTAGTAGTACATGTACATGTATGTGAATGTGTTTGAGTAAAAATTAACAGAGCAGACCATGTCCGAAGGTAAACATTATGCATTTGCTTTGAAAACGTTACTAGTACTTCTCTAGTTTCTTACACTTTTTGATTTCAAGCTAGCCAGCCTGAAAGTACTGATTAAGCCTGAAATTTTCTTGTGTCATCTCAATTTTTTAAGTTAGGCCACACCAATTTAATTTGTTGGTTCTCGGATTTGCCTCTTCATTTTTTTCTGATTTCCAAAAAAAAAAGTTTCTGATTCTAAATCAACTCAAATATGTTCATATTTTGCCCCCAACAGTTGAGGAAAGTCCTTTTCTTCCTAGTTGTTAAAGCTTTTCCATCTATCAATGCAGTGGTTTGATACCTGGCCCACTAAAATAACAGACCCTATCCTTGGTGCTGAACTGCTCTCATTTGTACATTTTAACTCTTTATATTTCCCCTAATAGTACAGTATTTTCTTAGTAATTGTGACTACTTGGCCCACGAAAATTCATCCCTCACCTGTAGTGCTGCTTTAGACTTAATGAGATGTTCTGTGGAGGTGTGTATGGTCCTGTTGCCATGGTGATAGGAAACTGACAGAAATTCTCTGATATTCTTCTTCAGACTTCTGTTCCTCTCATCTGTTAACAAGAAATGTTTTTAATGTCAGGACATGTTACCATGAAGAAATATGTACAAGTCAAATGTATGACATGATTTTTTTGTATAACGTCATGCCATCAAGTAAAAGAGTTATCAACCAAGGATTGAGGACTGGTGTTCAAAAACTTGTTTTCCCTAGAACTATTGTAGAATGGACCTTGCTGCCACTAAGAACAGGGGAATCATCACTTAGTCTAGATACCTTTCTTTAAACAACATTTACAGTTAGATTTGCAAAGGTTAGGTGTAACAGGTCCTTTGGTGTAATCTAGCCAGCTGCTATGTGCTAGTGAAGCTGGTGTGTTACGTTGAATGGCATTTATACTGGCTATACAGTTACAGGACAGAATACTAATGTTAGTACATTGTAGAATTTCACCCCCTAAATTATTGAATCCTTGGCTTTATACATATTGTTTGGTGAATCATACTAAGAGACTGTCCAAAGTAGAGATCTTTTCTAGTGGAACTGAATGAAGTACATACATACATACAACACTCAACATAGTGACTGTATTAATCATTGCCTACCTAGTTTCTTGTGCAGCAATGTGTTGTACTTTGGAGGAATTTTCTCTATTTCTGGTTTTCCCACTTGAGGCTGTCCTCCACCCTCTGCTGTTGCCTCTGTAAAAAGAAATGTTTGCATATATTGAGCAGTAGATACTAAAGTATGTGTTCTGCCCTAGGTTTAAGTTTACTCTGTGTCATGACACACAAATGGCATAAATTGGATTGGGTAAGTACAAGCTCTGAAGTACAAAAAAAAAAGAAAGGTAGCACCATAGCCTCTTTGAGACTGTATGTACATGTTGTGACAGCATGTCTAGGGAATGGTATTGGAAGGCAAAGCGATGATTCCTCTCCTTCCATCGCTTTTTACCTCCCCAACAAAAGTTAGGTACCCATTTTATACTTGCCGGTGGAAGTGAGGAAAGCTGTCTAAATTATTAGTCTTTCCCAAGACCAAATAATAATAAAGCATCTATTGTCTCTGATGCTGGGATCGTGGAAAAAGGCAGGATTTTTATACAAAAATTTTAGCCTCTACCAGGCTTCAATGGCGACTGTCAAGAGTATGTATTGGCTAAACAGACAACAGGCCAGTTGAGTTACATTTGTGGCCCGCTAAAGGTGTACAGTTCATGCAGAGCAGTAAACTGCACTCCTTTAGAGGAACAACTCCCCTAGAATGTCATGATCTGTCTAAAAATAGTATATGGCCAATTTCCACTCTTTCCAGCCACTTCTGAAGCCTGGCAGAGGCTATAAGAGATGTTACCTGCTGTTGCCGGCTGCTGCTGCTTGTCTGTTGGCAGCACCTTTGTCCCCTGTTCTGTATCAGACTCATCGTCATCATCATCATCAGTCTCTGACGCCTCCCCACTCACAACCACTCCTGCCTTCTGGCTAGAATCTAACATCAGGAGGGAAAAAGTCTGTATTTAAGATCTAATGAGCAAACTGACTATGGTAGGGTATTTCTGTTTACCTTCACAAAAGGAAACAGTAATTTGTTTTGCTCAGTTTCTTCTTCCTCTCCAAACAAATAAAGTCAATGACCTGGAGCAGATGTCTGTCACCATGGTAACTGGTGCTGTAGCAGACACCCTGTGGTACTGTGTTACATTATGTAGCAGAACAGAGTTGGAGAGTGCTCACCATACAAAAGAATGTACATGTATTTGACTTTGAATAACAATAAATAGTGTTGTTGGGCTAGACCTGGTGAAAGTAAACATTGTGCATTTGCTTTGAGATATGTTACCTTTCTAGTTAACATTCGTTTTTGGCCTTTAAAAGATAGATAAAGAGGCAATTTTGCAAAAATTCAAACACAAAACGCTTGTAATTATTGAACAGTACGGGTTCGAGTGACAGTATAAAGTGACTGAGTCCAACGGATCCTGGACCTTATGACCTAGTACGGTGGTATGGTCAAAATGTAATAGTAGCAGCCTGGGTTTGATTCCCAGGAGTCCTCTTTTGTGTCTACATGTTTCTGAATTGCTCACCCCTAGTAACAAAAGGACCCTTCAGACAAGTCAGTTGGCTGCACTACACACCCACCTGACATGCCCCCCCTGCCCGGACCCCCCTCCAGTATGGCTGCCACCTCCCCGTCTGACTCCTCTGACTCTGATGCCTCTCCTGCCACCACCACTGGGAACCCTGACGGCTGGCTAGACATGGCTTCTCTGAGTCAGGGCTGGAGACACAGAAAAATGTTTAATTTAAAGCACTGACAAAATACGATATCAGGATCCGGAGGATAAAATAGAAAATATTTTGGATCAGTGGATGAGGTAATCTTCTGTATCTGATATTGAAATTTACTGCCAAAACAAGCTACGTGAGGCATCTATTTATTTTTTTGGTACCACCCATAAATAGCAGGGTCTGTTTACGATACGAAATAAGCAACTTAAGTGACACTTTACTGTCAGCGACATCACATATCAATCAAGCTGGTGTGTTACGCCGAAAGGCGGTTATACCGGCTATACAGATACAGCTACAGATAACGTTACATACACTACTTTGCCTTGCAGATATTAATATATTTTGTCTATGCAAGGAGCTTCAAATATTTTGGGGTGAAGCTCCTTGATCTATGTTATGGGAGAGAATTCATTCAACTCTCTATATTAAAATTTGACCATAAAAACGCGACAAACACACTTACTGTACGTACTTTGCTTTGCCTGAATTTGTTTTTCAAACCCGGAAGTCAACTCTTCTGGTCAAAGGTTACTACCCAAAATGCATCGCGATTGTGCTTTGGAGAAAAGTGTGTCGCGACGTCTCGAAATTCGTCAACAACGTCTTTTAGTAAGTTTTACTCTGATCTAAGAAACCTTGAGACTTTGAGGCAGTGCCAGACGATTTTTTTAAGGTTTTGGGGATTGAAGGAAGGCGGGATTCTGAGACGAATGCCGGCGGAAGAGCAAGGAAAACGCACAAGAGACCGCGAGAAAGACAGGAACTTTCAGACAAACATGGCGGAGAAGGAACACTACTCCTCCAGGAGACGATCTCCTTTGGTAAGACGTTAGATTGAATGTCTTAGAGGTTCAGACGACAGTAAGAAAATGTTTGTATGTATCTATGATAGTATGAGTAGTTTGAATGCAGTGATGTACTTCACAGTTTTGTTGTGACCTAGATTTGCATGATGCCAAGAAGTCTTTATTATTTATTGACGAGCTTACACACGATAAAATTATTTCATGGCTCGTACACATATCCAGAGATCTCACCTGATTTTTTTAGGGGTTAGGTATAGAAGCTAGAGCCCTGACAAAGACGCATGTTTAGAGAGACGTATAGTTCATAATCAGATAGAATCCTGTTTACTACATAGTTGAGAAAAAAAACTGATATCTGGATTTTCGGTTGGTGCTGTAACTAGTGTAAGAAACAGGAAGAGTGAGTAGAAACTGATAAAAAAAACCTGGTCTCGGGCCAGGGTTCGAACCCACGAACGAACGTGCCGATGCTCTAACATTCGGCATAAAGGTCTAGACCCATCGACCAAGTCAGTTGGTAGCGCCTATGAACCCCCCACTGTTACATTGTCTACAAACAAATGTAATTTTGTGCTTCAGGTGGAGAAGAAGTCCAAAGACTCTCAGAGGAGGAGAGAGGAGGAGAGGTTAGACCGCAGACACACAGACAGGACAGAGCAGCGCTCACGGAGCCCAGCAAGGAACCGTGGGGAGGACAGCCGGGATAGAGGGAGGGAGAGAAGCAGGGAGAGAGAAAGGAGGAGAGACAGAAGCAGAGAGAGGGACCACAGACGAGTGGACAGGGGTGTGAGGGAGGGGGAGAGAGGGGGGAGGCAGCAGCACAGAAGAAGGGATGAACGGGAGAGAGAGGAAAGAAAGTTTGTGAGAGTGAAGGAAGAGAGGGACAGGAATGACGAGAGAAGACGAGAGGATAAACAGAGGAAACCTGAGAATCCCTTCCAGACAGAAGAGGGCACAGAAGGTGGGGAGGAAGAAGAAGCCAACAAGGACCAACCCAACTTTGAACTCTCAGGAGCACTGACGGAAGAGACCAACAAGTTCCGAGGAGTCGTGATAAAGTATCGTGAGCCGCCCGAGGCTCGCAAACCGAGGAAACGGTGGCGGCTATACCCCTTCAAGGGTGAAGAGGCGTTAAAACCACTCCACATCCACCGGCAGAGCGCGTACTTGCTCGGGCGCGAGAGACTCGTGGCAGACATACCAATAGACCACCCGTCGTGCTCGAAACAGCACGCCGCGCTCCAGTATCGGCTGGTGGACTACGAGAAACCGGACGGCACGACGGGGCGGCGCGTGAAACCGTACATCATCGACCTGGAGTCGGCAAACGGCACGTACGTGAACAACCAGAGGATAGAGGCCAGTCGGTACGTGGAACTGATGGAGAAAGACGTGGTGAAGTTCGGGTACAGCTCGCGGGAATATGTTCTCCTGCACGATACCTCCGACACCTCAGGGGTGCAGGCCGGGGAGGATGATGAAGGGTTGGATGACTAGACATACTTCATGCCCGTAGCCAGGATTTTGAATGGGGGGTTCTTCCCAAATTATGTCCGAGGGACCAGCGAGTGCCATAGGCACGAGGCGAGTGCTGAATTGGCAAACTTCCTCCGGGGGCATGCTTCCTTATAAGATTTTCAAAATTGAACCTTCTGAAATGGCATTTTTGAGAGGATTTCAAAGGAAAAATCAGAGATAACTTTTTATTCAACGACAAAGTGAGCAGATTTTTCAGGATTCCAGCCTTGCTGGTGATACAAATCAGTCCATCTTATAAAGAAAAATCTTGGACCTGTAGATAAAGACAAAAGTGGACCTTTGAGCCTTGTGGGGGGGCGTTTTTCTGAATTCCCCCTGGCTACGGGCATGTACTTGTCAGTTGTGCATCTGTTAGTGTTTGTTTATCCCCTGTAGTGTTGTCATACAACAGTTTGGTGCCTTGTTTTTTGTGAGTAGAGTGTGTCAAACCCCTGTCACACATTCAGGTTACTACTATACATGTAGTACCTTTCCATGACCATGGCAGTGGGGGTATATTCCGCTATATATGTGTGATACTGATAGGGGCTTCAGGGGACATTGTAAATATCATTCAGAAGTTACTAGGGTTGGTTTAATGATGTATCTTTTTTAATGTGTTGATGGAGATTGCAAGTATACCATGATGTTCATCTCTTTAATTTCAAAGCAACAGTTAATGTGAACTCAGCATCTAAGTCAGATGTGCAGTATGAGAAATTGCACCTTTTCATGATGCTACACACACATACAAACACACACAGTTGAACAACAGTGGCATGTTACTAGTATACATTTGTAGGTCTTGGGTTGGAATATTGTGTTAAACTCACTCAGAGATACCACCATTGTAAAATTTGTAACATAGTGGTTGCATAGGAACTTTTATTGCTTTTTTGTTGACACTTTTTCAGAACTTCAGTCAGAAAAAAATTTAAGAAATTGTGTTTAACTTTTTGTCAAAGAATGTCACTGGAAATAAGATTCAGTATTGCCTGATTCAAGAATACACAATGCATGTGTATACCTTAGTCAGTACCGGTACTATGTACAGTTAGAAAGATGTGTAAGAATGTGTATTGCAGCCTTCCAACTGCTGTCAAATGTCCCTGACAGAGAAGGTTGCTCCATCATTTTGTGTGTTTTTTTCCAGAATACGGTAGTGATTGTCATTTGTAATCTTGTAAGTTGTACTTACCTAACATTGAGAACATGTAATAAAAGTTGAAGACAGTGTCATCGCCACTCCAGTTGGTGTATATGGTTTCACACATCTCTATTTCTTTACCCTTGGGCCACACACATTAAACTACATGTACGTACGTGGTATTCAACTTCAATTCATAAGTGATGAGCCTTATGAATTCGGCAGAACGTACTGCACCTGCTTAAAACCTATTAATATATTATGTGCATAGCACTTCTACTGTATTCTTTAAGGTAGAATTCAAGTTTTTAAGGCTGAGCTCCCACCTGTAGTTTGCAAATGTCGTATTGGAAAAGATACCATAATTCTGCAATGGGTACAATAAAAATGTGATAACTCCCTAAGAACAGGATATTTGAAAACTGTTTGCACAAACAAACAAAACAAAGTAATCAACATGATATCGGTCTATTTGGCCAATTTCTACTCTTTCGAACTGCTTTTGACATCTTTTAACATCCTCTATGTGTAGTAAGTACAGTGGCCAGCATCAGTTTGACTCATTTTGCTTTTATTCCTTTATACTCCATTTGAACAGTTATAGACTAACATCATACCCTGACGAAGTTTTTCTTTATACAGTGTATTAGTCTTATATTATCCCACACCCTATCTCCTAAAGTCATCTTGTAAGTCATGTAACATTACATGTAGATGTTGTATAATATTGCACACATTATAAACTTCAATCTAAGTTAATCTATTGTCCTACTTCAATATGTCCATTAAATAGAAACTTTTGATAGCTCTAATTCATCATAAATTATAAAGTGAATTATTAAACTTAAAATATAAAGTATGAGAAGTATAGAGTATGGCCGTGGCCCTATTTGACTCTTTTGAGAATTTAGTAATTATACATTACATAATTGACCATTCAGTTCAGTCAATATATAATAGATACATCAGTATACTGTATAATGATATTTTCATACAACCTAATTACAAATGTACATTGTATACTATAGCACGCGTGGTTGACAATTACATCAACTATGCATGTGCACTCACAGTGAGTATACTTCTCTTTAAAGCTTTCTAAAATGTTCATGAGTTCACAAACTACATGACTATATCTATATATTTAACCTTCTAAGCTAGCCATGTAGCAACAAATTTGTATTGGTTATGGGGTTAGGCAGCAGATTTGGAGTCACTTTTTGCATGATAGTTCTGAAATCATAATTATACACATCCTGAAATCCTGTACAACCAAATTTTCTTAATTTATTTCAGGGACAACAGTTGAATATTACATATAGTACCCGTATCAAGCTCTACTATCAACCCAATGGAAAACTTTCTATGATTTCTGAGATATATAATCCTTACTTGTTGTAAACAGTTTCTCTAAAGTTTAGCAGTAGATCGGCAACCTTTGTGGGAGCCTCTAACCCGACAGTGTGTCCACAGTCCTCTATAATATCCACCTGTAGAGAAGCTGTTATCTTTTTCTTCATCACATCCAAACTGCTGATGTGTAGAGCCTGTTGGATGAAAAAATCAGCAGAATTAGCCTTCCTTGTCTCTTTTAAAGTAATATGAATTCTCAAAACTGTTAATTCTCAAACATTGTGTTGTTCGAAAGAAAGCTCATCTGTGTTGGTAGAATCCATAGTTAGAAGGTTTAAGCTTGTTCCAACACAAGGAAGGAACTCACCATAAACTTTCGGTTGATCACGTCAACCTTCATCAGATGTGTGATGCAATCGCTGATCACTTGTGTTCGAACAAGCTTTTAAAAACCTTCTAACTATAACTGCATTGTGTTATGTTTAAGTGAAATAATAAATGCTACTTTATCAATTGTATTTTATGCTAGCAGGGTGGACCATTTTTGAACTTGACCTACATTTTCACAATAGCTACCAAATAATTTGGAAGATCTATCCATAACTTCTTGAGTTATGACTTTGACCTACGCACAGACCCACACCACAGCTGCTCCAACAGGTCCAAATCGAAAACATAGCCTTCTGGCGAAGGCAACAATGTGCTTGAGGGGTAGGATATCATATTATCACGTGATGTAAGCACTGAGACATGGTACCATTACCTTGTCATGCCTTCCCCATATCACCTGTGTTGGTGCAGTGATCTTCCCCAGGTACGGGGTGAGTCCATCTTGTCCATGTTCCAACATGGCATCAAATACTGCAACAGGAATGCCACATATAACCGTTATAATAATTAATATATACGTCAGCAAACACAAAAATGGTCACATACTAGTAGCTGGTTTCATTCAACTAATTTATAGTTACTAATAGTTACTTAGTAATACTCACATTGTTGGTTGAAGTTTCTGTAAGGCTTGGAGTAGTCCACATATCCTTTCAATACCTGTGAAGGGTGTTTCAAGATATATCGGTAATAGAGGTCATTAAAAAATTGCTGACTGTGTCAGCAGCTGATATACTAGTATTAAACTATTGTGACAGGTAACAGGAAATTTTTAAATGCCAGTCAAATTATGCAACATTGGAAGGTGCTAGTTCTGAAGAAAGCAGGGCAATAACAAAGGCAGAAAAGCAAGCAAGCATCCCTCACATTGCAAAAGAATTGTAAAACCGACTGTGCTGAAAGAAAGAGAAAGCAAAGCAGAAAAAACAAACAATAAAACCATGACAGTAATGAAAGCACACTGAGTAGAAAGTATAATCAGGTAGCAGACTTTGCAGCAAAATTATCATAGTGTAATTCCCTTTTCCACAACTCCTAAAGAAAATGTTTAAACCACCTAAAAACAAGACTTTCGGAATCTACGTACCTGTTTGGGTGGTATGAGTGACTTGTTATGCAGAACGATGTTAAACATTTCCTCTGCCTGCTCCACAGTTTCAGGGATCATCACATGTTTGTTTCCCTGGGCAATCTTCTCAAACATCACACTTTTATCTGGCAGTAGTATACCTGTGACAAAACATCAAGAGAACAAAAATCAGTTCGTATAACTAGAAAGGTTGCAAAGCAAATGCATGAATGTTTACCATCGCATATGGTCTGCTCTGTTAATTCTTACTGAAACCCATTCATATAATATATTGTCTGACGGTCTAAATCCCTCCTGCTATAAAATTGCAACATCATGTAACCCACACTACCGGGGTAGTTACCATGGTGTCAGACGTCTGGTTCAGGTCATTAACCTTTAATTTATTTCTTTGGAAAAGAAGAAGAGGAAACAGCAAAAACAGTATGTTTTCCTTCGGTAAGGGAAACATTTTGCTGTCATGGTAAGGCAGGTATTCTCAGCTACTGTAAAGTTTTCTTAACTCTCAGGCAACTTGTGTGTATGTTTGTGTGTGTGTGTGTGCGCGTGTGTACATGTGTTTGAAATAACAAGAGGCGAGTAGTACAGAGTCCCCTGGTTCCCGGGACACTGGGAACCAGGCACCCAAAGCACACGCTAAACCAATAGATAGACCAAAAAGTCTAGACCTTTAAACAAGACAGTTGGTGGTGTATGTACTTGAATGCTACTGTAATACACTCACCACAGAACAGAGCAAGTTTAGTACCACTTACCACCAGGACATATCATTGTCAGGGCCCATATCGTCTCAGGATATGTCGCTGTGTAGCACCCAGCCAGGCCGCCTCCCATGGAGTGTCCTATCACATGGAGTCTGCCACGGTCAAGACCAACCTCGCCGACGAACTACAAACGGAGAAAAACAATTGTCACAATTATACAAAATACAACCTTAGCTAGCATCTACTAAGGCTATTCATCAGATGAGGCTGGAAGGAGTAGAAATCAGCCAAATAAGTAGACAGGAAATGCCAGTGGAGTTGGTCTACAAGTTGTTGCTCTCATTAGAGCTGTGTACCTAAACAAATTTTCGGTACAGGTACAGGTACAGGTACACAGGTTTAGGTACAGGTCCGTACCTGAACCTGTACCTGAACAATTCGACCAATTTTAATATGCTCTTCTGAACTCCTTCAATAACAAAAAAAACATAAATAAACTTGATAGTTAAGGTTTATTCTTTGTTTATGGCGAATGCTCAGATAAAATATAGGCTATATATATGTTTTTGTTTTCATGAACACACTGTCCTTACACAGGGACCCATTGTTAACCAGCTATTTACACATTTGAGGTCACAAATAGGCATAAAATTGGTGTGAAATTGTTTAGGTACAGTACCGGTACTGAGGGATTAGGTATTTTGGACCTGTACCTAATCAATTTTACTGGTACAGTATCGGTACTGCGTACCGGTACACAGCTCTAGCTCTCATTACTCTTTCCAGCTGCTTCTAAAGCCTGCCTCAGGCATGTCAGGGGCTTACCAAAAAGCTGCAGAAATCAAAAGTGGCCATTCCTATTTCGTACAAGCCTCTACCAGGCTTTGGGAGATGACTGGAAAGAGTAGAAATGTAGAAATTGGCCAGATAGAGAGATAACATGTAGGTCTGCTAAAAATTAGTTTGCCGCAACCGAGCCCCTGGCAAGTTATCTCTCTATTTGGCCAATTTCTACTCTTTCCAGTCGCTACCCAAATAGAAAAGGCTGGTAGAGGCTAATTTGTAATTAGCTAGTTGTACCTGGTGTAGTTTGGCAGCGTAGGCCTCTACGTTCAGGTCAGCCTTGGCCTTGATGCCAGTGTCTCCATGTCCAGGTAAGTCTACAGCTATCAGGTGCAGGTGTTTGGGCAGGTGCTGCAGGTGAAAAAATACAAATATATATAACAGCTGTTTTATTTGTTTCTAGCTAAAAGTGAAAAGTGTACATAACATTGCACCCATTTCAAGCCCTGAAGAGAACTATATCATCATAATGATGAATTGAAACAATTAACTAGAAAGGTAACATTTGCAAAGCAAATGCATAATGTTTACCTTCACATATGGTCTGCTCTGTTAATTCTTACTCAAACACATTCATATGGTAACAGGAGTCTAAATCCCTCCTGCTATAAAATTGCAACATGATGTAACCCAATACCAGTTACTATGGTGACAGACGTCTGGTTCAGGTCAGTGAACCTATTTGTTTGGAGAAGAAGAAGAGGAGGAAACAGAGCAAAAACAATTATGTTTTCCTTCTGTAAACATAATTAGACAGAAAACTGACCATAATTATTCCACAGTAACTCTCCTTCCTGTCTGAAAAGCCGTGCAGGAAGAGAAGCGATGGTTGGTTCTCGCTGGGCTGGCCTCTCTCCATGTAAGCAAACTGGCACTCCCCCACTTTCACGTACTTGATGGTACAGCCTGATCTCCATCTGTTCAAACTGGCACACATAAAATGTAACAAAGCTGATTTATATAATAGAAAACTTTACATGCTCTCTTTGAACAATTTACTTTAAAAACATTATTAAACATTATATGACATTCTGATCTTATTTCGTAATAACTTAACATCAGACATGAGATGCCTTATTTGGGGGCCTGCATGGGGGGGGGGGGTCCCGACAACGCTCTACGCTGAATTAGGAAATCTCTTGATTACACTTAACGATAAATTCCAAGTGGCTACAACGCATTATGTAGAATTAAAAATACGCAAAATATGCCAATTACGCTCTACGTAGAATTAGAGCGGTCCGTCTACGCTCTACGTAGAATTAAAATGGCCGATTACGCTCATATATATTTCGGACAATGCTCAGCTACTACATGTATATTTTTCCTCCCTAAACCTTCAACACTAAATATTCTGTCATAAAAGTTCATCTGTGTTGGTAGCTACTAAGTAGTACTACTACATGTTTAAAGTTATGGATAAGCTATCCAGTTTACCTCTGGAAGAAAGAAATGATGTAGATAGGTTGGATGTATATGACGTAGATAGCCAGGGTCAGAGTGGTCAGTACAGCTCCTCCAGCCAACTGGACAACAGTGGACATGACCTCCATCTTGATCACCTGAGGTAAAATATCTGAGCTGTATGTGCAAAGGACAGATTCAAGGACATTGTGGATTTAAACAACGTCCTTGATTTAAAACACCATAAAAATTGTACTTTCGTTTTAATCATCATCATCTTTAGAATGAAGAAAATGACGTGCATATCTGTAGATGAGAAATAGTCACATTTTTGCTTGAAGTATTTTCTCAATTATCTTTCAAAGTTACTTCTACTTGGTCCCGTTTGATCGGTTGAAACGTTGGTCACAGGACCGTAACTTTAGGTCCTGACTGTAAGCCACAGCGGGCAGCAGAAGCACCTGAAACACCATGTCTCACCTGTCCTCCAAGCGATCATCCAGTCCACGTGATCTGTCCACCGTGTAGCACCGCCACCTGGCGATGCGTTTCAGCATCGCAGTTTCAGTTTATCACGGCAAGGGATTGAACCACGTATCAAAAGACGTAGGGAGGTCCAGTTAAAATAAACAATAAAACATGACCGAATTAACATCTTTTACGTTTTATAGTTTAGGATAATTGCCTAAACTATAGTGAGTGTTTTATTACTTATCATTATTATGTATGTTATCATGACGATAAAAAAATTTCATACATATTGAATAATGTTATCCCTACAGAATGAATGGTATGTCCAAAAGGAGTCCCAGGGGGTAAAGGTCAGTTAGAGCGCAACACACTTAAAAAAATGTCAAGAAAAAATTCGTTTGTAAAGCGTAAAAGATATCACATTGGCGATTACATTGATTTTAAAATTTTATCTTTTTAATTCTATATCATTTGTGACCAAAAAAATTGTTATAAGTTCACTTATAATCAGAAAGGTTTGCTGCGATTCCACGTTTCACTGCTATGTGTTTTTTCCCGCGCATTTCAATTTGTAAGATGGCGCCGGTTGTTGTGAAGTGTGTGGTCTCCTACAGTTCGCAGGTGAGAAGTAAGATTTAGCGATAAAGAAGGGTAGAATCAGTTACTTCGACACTTCGCTAAGGACTCCAGAACTTTCTTAAACTTTTTGATTATCGCTGGCATTATATTATAGCCTGATGTGTCTAGTTTAGCTTTTTTTGTTTATGGGGGAGGGGGGCGTCGGATAGAACTTCCACACGTAGCAGCGGAAAATATATCGCTGTCAAAATAGGTTCGTACTAGCAGACATTCCTTGATAATGTCATTATAACTGCTGCTTTCTTGGATCTAAAAGCTAACTGTCTTTTCCACTACATTACTACTTGAATAGCAAAGTTCTTTGATCACAACCATTTATTTTTCACGAGTCGACGTTTCAATGACCGTCTGTCATCTTCATCAGGGCAATTCTGACTGGTTTACTGTGCACTGACGCTAGATGTTACTTGGTGCATAGTGCACTAAAGGTGTTACATAGTTCACAGTGCACTGTTACTTGGTCTAGTTTTTACTGTTAACAAATTATGCATTTCCGAACGTAGTGCAAATTATTGTGACATACATACAAGGCATCGAAACGTCGGCTCGTGAAAAATAAAAATTATGATTGTGATCAAAGAACTTTGCTATTCATTCGTTTACCAACCTGATGAAATTATTTACGTGTACATTACTACTTGTCATGCCCAAAAGCTCACTTCTAGACATTACTTTTTCAATGATAAGTTGGCAAAGAAGGCAAAGAAACCGCTGTCATAGACATTAGAAATTTGCATTTTCTGCACCAACAGAAACAAAAGCACCATTTGCAAAAGAATGGTGTCATTGTTCAAGTTTGACACAGAGGTCAACAATGCATCATTTGCATTTATATGAGACACTAATTTATGCATAGGGACTAATTCAAGACACTAAATTGACTAATATATGCATAGAGATGTGTTGACCTACGTCCATTGTTTTTGCACTCTAACTGTAAAGTAAAATCATGCAGCTTTTAATTATTTTGTAGGTGTATGGTTGTATAACTGCAGGTTATGTTTCAAACATGGTGACTACTACTAGTTTATAAATTATATACTACTCTATAAATCTAACAGTGGCAAAAGTTCAAGATTTTCATTACTTAACTCCATGGCCTGCTACGAGCTTAGGACTAGGAAAAAATGTTATGTTTCCTGTTTCAGTCCTGAAAAAATTAGGGTCGGTAGGTAGGGATTATATTTTTATTTAGACTTCAGTCACTTCAGTAATATTTATATAGGGGTCCAACTTATTTATACAATACAGTTTAACAAAGTAAAACTTGTATGAGGACACTTATTGTAACGTTACAACATTTTATTACTCAGGTGTCAGATCATGGAGCTAGAAAAGGTTGATCAGCTTGAAAAATTATTTTTGTCCCTTGGGGTCCACACATAAAAAAGTCTAGGGTCCGCAGGTTTTTCTAGGTTTGGTTGGGAAACAGGAAACACAACATTTTCTTCCTAGGCCTCATTGTGTGTTATTAACATATTGTTTCAGGATCCTGTCCACAAGCTGGACAACCTGCTGACAGCCCAGGGAGGCAACTGGAAACGCTGGCTGTGTGCCTCTGACGACAGGTCAGGGGTCATGGAGGCGGAGCTACAGCTGGACAGGGCCTACCACATCGGATATGTCGACATCGGTATGAACTTATGATCTTTTTAGAGCAGTTGTCAAAGTGTGGAATATTCTAGAATAGATCAATTGGAGAAAAGGCGGTTTGCCATTTTACCATGAATTGTATTCAACAGGGTTCAAAATACCACCTGCATATGTAGGTTGGTGCAGGTAACATTGGAGCTGTGCAGGTACTTTTGATATACACACCTGCATCTAGCCTGCACTTGTTCATAAACAGGGTTATCACCAATTGACGTATAAAAGTATAAAAATTAAAAGCAATGGTTTCAGTATTTAGTATGATGCATACTTCCTCAATTCTCTGAGTGGGGCAGATACAGCTCAATGTATTGTTACTGGCACTAGTGAACCAGAATTTCAAGTGAAAGTATTTCAAGCCCTGTGTTGAGCACTGAGCAGCAACTTGAGCTGTATAGTGTATTCTCAGAAGTTTCAGTTGTCTGCTGCTTCCAGCTGCCTTTATCTTGCTATAGTAAACTTTATTGCATGGTGGTGTTTTGACAAGGTGTATATGTATGTCCCCAAAGGAGACATTTCTAACTTGATAGTGATGGGCTCAGATGAACTTATCATGTTTATTTTCCAGGTAACTGTGGTTCGGCGTACGTGGAGTTGCTTGTCGGACGTTCATCCTGGCCGCGCTCGCGGGAATACGTGACACTCCTGCCCGCCACCATGTTCATGAACCCCATGGAGAGCAAAGCGGGCAAGAACAAGATGGTCGTACGCATGTTCAATGAAAGTAAGTAAGACTCACATATCATATTACATGTATGTAGGTTATAGAATATCCCATATGCTTCATAAGTCATAAGGCCACACCAATTTGATTTGTTGGTTCTTAGATTATTTAAGAAAAAATATGAAATAATGGACTGAAAAATGAAAAGTGAAAACAGATCTAGGCATCCTCCGATAGCCCCCAAAGCTATGATAGGAGCCATAAAGTCAACATACAAGGCTTGTATATAATTCAAAGAATGAATTTTAAAACTTTTTAGGCAACCAACCCATTGATAGATGGAAAAACTATGGCTAATTAATGGACACCTCTCTGGCCAATATACTGCCTTGCCACCATATGATCTGCTTGGAGATTACATTACTGGAAGAATTGCATGACTGTTTGAGTTGCTCTCCAAGCAGAGGTTTGGGCTTTGGCTTATTTTTGGCATGTTTTTTAGGCTTTTTATTGGGCTTTCTATTTTGCACTGGTACCTTTTTTTACACCAACAACTAAAAAGATACCAGTGCATAAAAATAAAACACGCCAAAAATAAGCCAAAACCCAAACCTCTGTTGGAGAGTAGTTTGAGTAGCATGATAGATGAATCAGTGTTTACAAATGTGCTGCTGGTTTTTGCTGTGATGTAGGTCTGCTGTCAGAAGAGGGGCGTAGTGAGATGTGGGACCGTGTGCGGATCATCTGTCGTCAGCCCTTCCGCAAAGACCTGCAGTTCGGCCTGTCGTTTCTGAGACTGCGTACACCAGACACAGAGGTTCCTACTCCTAGTCCTCCAAGAGTTGAGGTATGTTTTTCAAGAAGCAACAATTTGTGGAAATAAAAGGTCTAATCTAAAGTCATGAAGTAGTTGAAAGCCTCCATGATCTTTCTATTGAGAAATCATCAGGCCAAGAAAAAAATGTTTCCTGACTGATACAGGAAAAATCTGCTTTTTTTTGTGTGGACCCCTGCATGGGACATAAATTGTTGGAGCTGATTGACCTTTTCTAGCTCCATGATCAGACACCTGAGTGATGAAACGTTGTACAATTGGTTTTCCAACAGTGACATGTAAAATGAAAAGTGTCCTCATGCAATTTGAACTTGTTGAACTGTTTTGTATAAGTTTGATCACTACAGATCGGCGATGTCTAAGAAAAAGGAAGAAAAAGAAAATATGATTCCTATCTACCGACCCTAATTTTTTTCAGGACTGAAACAGGAAACACAACATATTTTGCCAAGTCCTTATTCAGAAGTAAAAAATGACACGCAATTTGTGGGAATAAAAGGCACAAAGTCATGAAGTAGCTGAACACATCCCATGATCTTTCTATTGACAAATCATCATAGTAGTTTCTTCTTCTCTGTTCCAGGTGCCTTCAGTCACAAAGGTCAGACACAACAGTAGCTCCAGAAAAGAAAGCACTGCTAGTACTAGTACTGCACCTCCCCAGGCATGTGGCACAGAAACAAATGAGGCCATAGAGAGCACAAAAAGCAGACTGCTGAAACTGGCAGGGACGTCAGAAGATGGTACTTCGGAGCACCTTGGGCGCAGTGCGAGGATGGTGGTGGCAGCAGCCAGTAGACAGAAGAACAGACACACGAGAGGGGACAGAACAACAGATACACCCACAGGTGTAGTTAACCAGGTGGGTTGGCCTCTTGTCTTTCACAAAGTCCTTGAAGCACCTTACATTTATATGGCAAGAATTTTCATGAAAAGGGTTGTGGTGTAACATTTTGTTGTCTCCTTTCTCAACAGTTTGAAATCCTGAAGTTTTTAGGAAGCCTGGATTTCAGCAAAATGGACGTGGACA
Source organism: Branchiostoma belcheri (assembly GCF_001625305.1). Taxonomy (NCBI): domain Eukaryota; kingdom Metazoa; phylum Chordata; class Leptocardii; order Amphioxiformes; family Branchiostomatidae; genus Branchiostoma; species Branchiostoma belcheri. Next base: position 2,415,706 of record NW_017802824.1, read on the forward strand.
CTGTTATGTACTCAGGTACGGTGCTGTAGTATTTTTGTTAATTCTAAAATTTATAAATCTTGGTGTAATCGGTACATTGCAGTAAAGAAGAGTCAGGCCTAGAAAACAATGTTGTGTTTCCTGTTTCCCAACTGACCCTAGAAAAAACTGCCGACCCTAGCCTTCTTTTGTGGATCCCTGCAAGGGACATAAATTTTTCGATCTGATCGACCTTTTCTAGCTCCATGATCTGACACTTGAGTGATGAAATATGGCACAATCAGTTTTCCAACATGGACATTGAAAATACAAGTGGCCTCATGCAAGTTTTACTTTAAAGTTTGTTAAAGTGTATTGTATAAGTTGGATCACTAGAGACCGCCAGTCTAAAAAAAAAAGAAAGAAAATCCCTAACTACCGACCATATTTTATTTTTTCAGGACTGAAACACAACATTTTTTTTCTAGGCCTTACAGATGTTTCATCAGTATATTCATATTGAAATAGTCTCTTAGGACACAAGAAGGTTGAATTTGTTGTTCCTAATATGAATGTCTTGATCAAGTCTTTTGCGCATTCTTAGAATTTAACCCTTCCCCTCATCACTCCTTATTTTTCAGACCTCAAGATGCAGTACAAGCAGGTCCTGGGTCGCAAACTGACGGCCGAGGAGAAGCGTGTGTTCTTCCAGACCACCCAACAGTACCTTGAACAGTACTTCTCTCAGAACAAAGACTCGGAGAACAGACAACAGGCAAACGGTCACTCCACCACATCTCCAGAGAAAGTAGAGGCAGCGGTGACTGAATCTGTAACGATACTGAGAGACACGTCAAGTAAAACAAACACACCGCAAAGCACAAGGAAGAGAGGTGGAAAGGGGAAGCAGCCAATGTTGCCGACGCCCGTAACAACAACAACATCAACGGTAGAGGTAAACAACGCAAACCAAACAAACACACCGCAAAGCGCAAGAAAGAGAGGTGGAAAGGGAAAGCAGCCGATGTTGCCAACGCCGGTAACAACAACAACGTCGTCAGTAGAGGTAAACAACGCACACCAAACAAACACACCGCAAAGCACCAGGAAGAGAGGAGGGAAGGGAAAGCAGCCGAGGTTGCCAACGCCCGTGACAACGTCAACTGTAGAGGTAAACAACGTAGACCAAATGAACACACCGCAAAGCACGAGAAAGAGAGGTGGTAAGGGAAAACAGCCGAGGTTTCCAACGCCCCTCAAAACATCGTCAACGGTAGAGATAAACAACGCAGACAGTGCGTTAACAGGCAGACAGCTGAGAGCATCATTCCTAGCCAGTGTTGTGGACAGGAGAGGTGGGAACCAGCAGTGTGAACAGGCTGACGTCACAGTCGAGGCAAGCTGTAGCAATCCAACTCCCAAGAAGAGAGGAAGGAGGGCAACATCTGCTGCAGGGTCAGCCAAGAAGAGACCCAAGAGATGTAACAGGTGATTAGAATTATGTAGTATAGGGTAGATATTTGGCAAACACAAGTTAGGAGCAACAGCCTCGCAGGACAAAATCATCTTTTAATCCTCTCTAAAACAGGAGAAAGGCAAATTATCATTAATTTCTACCAGGCTGAGTGCATACTGTAAATCACTTTAAATTTTATGTTCATGGTAGCAAAAGTTTGCGGTCTGAGAAAATTGGACATGTTTGCAGAACTATACGTTCGCAGTAGTGGCAGGTGCAGAAAAAAGAAAGTCTGTGAATTATTTGTTCACGGTAATGGAGAATTTGAGTGCAAAAGTGAGTGCAAAAACCATGGACATAAATGTGCCACGAAAAAAACGTTATTTACAGTATGCACAAATGGTATTTATTCACAGTCCTGGTGACTGAGGTGGTCTGCAGTTCCCTTACCTGCCAGTAGGGGCGCTTCATTCTTCTCTCAGAGTTCTTTCATGTCCAGTAATGGCATACAGCCATTCAAAGTTTCTCCACTTTCACATTTTGATATTGATATATTCTGTTATGACCTGATCTTTCTGTTACTAAGATCCTCTAAAACCTGTCATTCAGAATTGTTGGTGTCCCGAGATGTTGTTTTGACACCAACTTTTGTTGACTTGCTGCAGGAGTATGTACCCTGTGGGAGACACACAAGTTGAGGAAGATGAGCCGTCCTGTTCACAGAGTTCCTGTGGCAGTGCAGGGGCTTCAGACACCTTGGCAGAGTGTCCCATATGTGAAGGTATGTAAAATTATTAAGTAGAAGGATGATAATACAATGTATACTTTTTTTTTAGTAAAAGCCTACTTGCATGTACTAGTAAGTTGAATTGCTATCTCATAGCATACTGATATCTGGGTTTGAATTGCCTATGATAAAATATAGTTTCAAGCTGGTTTTACTACATACAATAGGAGAGATATACACTTTTATATATGTATTCGAGATACACTTTAAGTTTTACCAGGTATATTTGAGATGATAGCGTGTAAAAAGTACTCAATTCAGCCTTTGGCTGCGATGTACTTTTAATACCCGATCAAAATTATCAAAAATTCAAATAAACAGTTAATAAACAATAAATTCATTAATTCATTAATTCTTCATTCATTCTTCATATATTCTTTAATACACACTTTTGTACATTGTTTTCTTACTGAAACAACTGTTTTATTTTTAACAGGGAAGTACCCATCTTACATCATTGAGGCCCATGCTTCAGAATGTACCGGAGATTCGCCAGACGATGACTTACCCAGCCCGTCCAAACCGTGTGGTTCAGAGCGAGACGACTACTACATGCCTCCCACACGACTGGTGGCCTGCCCCCTGTGTGCTCTCAGGTTCCCTCCATCAGTTATCCAGGACCACGCCAATGCTTGTGCAGACAGAGATGTTATATGTGTATTCTGAGACCAACAATCGTAGTGTGCAGTGTTCAGGAGGGAAAGATTATGTACAGATTATTGAGCCAAATCAATGGAATGAAGCTACTTTGCCATTATGTGCCTCTGTGTGTATTTATAACACCAGAAGTTACCATTCCATGTATTTGATAATGTTGTGATTTCACTATCAAAATCTGTCCCAAAAACGTACATGTAGATTGTACAGTCATAAGTTTACTCCTCACTTGTTTTATCCTGTTATCAATTTTCCTAATATTTTATTTTCTGTAGTTATTTTACAGATTAATCTGCATGCTGAATAGTGTTACATACCTTCAGTTTTACCTGTTGGCAAAAGGTCTTAAATTGTTGTCACTTTTAACCAATTCATGCACTTTGATTCCGTTATTATTGTTCTGTTGAGAACAATTTGTAACATCAATGTACAGTACTGATAGTGCAGATAGTTATATCTTTACCACTGTACAGATAATACTTTTATACCGATTGTTATTTGGAATACATTGGCTTGTTCTGCCCTGAAGCTGTGTGTGTGTGTTTTTGTACTTCTGAAGCTTGTGGTAGATTTTGTTGTTTTGTTTATTGCAGTTGTATTTACCTTTTGGTGTGACACACATCAGGCATGCAGTGTTGCGCAATTGGTAACGCAATCCCAACGGTCGGCCATGTGGGTCAAATTCCTTGGACTCGCGGGCACAAGTTCGATCCCCAGGTCGGGTCAACTGGGATAGGCTATGACTATGAGGGATTGCTGTCATTTCAGATGGTGACATAAAGCCGGTGGCCCCTAGCCCTAGTGGCTTTCCTTGGAACTGCAGCAGAAATTCCAGTTTTTGAAATCTCGTGATCTGGACATGGTAGGGTCACGATTTTTGGTTCATAGAGAGCCATTGGCACATGTAGTGACATAGGTTTGGTCCCCCTAGCAGCTTGTTATGGAACTGCTAGAATTGCTGTCTGAAGATAATTTGTCGAAGGTATGAGATTGTGGAACTCTAGTTTAAAGCTATCTAGTGAGGAAACCTCTTTATTATACTGTCAACAAAGTCTTTTGAGACGTGCTGACCATATCTACGCAGGCCCCTGTTCCCTTTTGGCTGACATTGATACGTGCAATATCCCCACATCTGACACCCCCTCTTGCACTTCCATTTGTGACATGCTAGTTGTTTCTATTCAAGATACTTTTTATTTTAACGATTTTTTGACACGGAATTTGCTAGGTATGATAAAGGCCCCTACGTAAGGCCCCTGTCTTGCATTTAAAACGCCCCTTTTGAAGGCAGCATAGCAGACCTAGCCAAAAGGTATCTTTTTTTAAAGAGATTTTTTGGCACGAAAATGATGCCATACTTGCACCCCCCCTTATTTTAGACCATTGCATCCCCATTGCATCACCATCCTATTTAAATTTGATCCATGTGGACATATGATAGAATGTTGTTACTATTCCTGTCCTACTTTTACGAGTTGTTAGAAACACACTATCTCACATCTAACGGCTTGCTAGTGGGATATACATGTTTATGTTCTTTCTTGGAAGTCACATGTTGTTGTGCACATAGAGAAATAAGCTATAAAGAGAATCACCCTCATTACAGTAACATGATCATGTTTTCTAAGCTGGGATGTACTTTCTGGGAAGTCGTCCAAGGTTTTTGTTTTATTTGGTAAAGAACAAGAGGTATTTGAAAACAAATCGTAAACCTTAGATGACTGCAACAGTAGGGGTAAGGAGAAAGGACATGAAATACTCGTCAATTTGGTTTGGTTTTTACCAAAACTAGCAGGATTGAATTACAAGAATTACACAAGAAAACTACTTACTCAAGCAACTCGACAGATTCTGTTAGTCACTGACGAAAAGTAGTGGATGCTATCTGAAACTAGCCTGGCCTGAAACTAGCATAGCCTGATGCTACCTGGATGCTACCTGCACCTAGCCGAGCCTGAAACTAGCATAGCCTGATGCTACCTGGATGCTACCTGAAACTAGCCTAGCCTGAAACTAGCATAGCCTGATGCTACCTGGATGCTACCTGAAACTAGCCTAGCCTGAAACTTGCCTAGGTTAGCTGGACACCAGCTGGCTAACTGCCTAGCTGAAACGTCTGACAGTTTTCAAATCCATCCAGTTGCTTGGGGCCAATTTTGTTGTATATCTCATTACCTGGATGTGTAAGCTTCATCTACGTTAATTGCAAGAATTGTTTGTAAGTTGGATATCATTGGTAGCCTACACCAGGCTTCGGAAGGCGGCTAGAAAGAGTAGAAATTGGCCAAATAGAGAGCATACCGGGGGAGTTGGTCCGTTAAAAAGTACAGTTTGAATTGCAACTCCCCCGGTATGTTATCTCTCTATTTGGTCAATTTCTACTCTTTCCAGCCGCCTCCCGAAGCCTGGTAGAGGCTACTGGCCTTTTTTAATATTCCAACATGTAATCACAATTAAGACGTGGTGACGGCACATTCAAGTTTTTTTTTCAACTTATATTAATGCCGTCACCAATAAAGGGGGCAATACAATACTCATTTTCACCCGAGCGAAGTGAGGAAAGTCGTGTAAAGTGTCTTTCCCAAGGGCCCAAGATCAGTGGCGTGTCAGGACTCGAACCCAGGACCACTTGGTTCCGAGTCTAGCACTCTGCCGCTACGCCACACGACCCCACTACTTTTGTTTATGCTGTTCGCGTGATACAGCCGTCGACACTGTTCGAAAACAGACTGAGCTTTAACCGCAACAGACGTAAACATTGGAGGGGCTTTACTCCTTTAAAGGAAGGCATAACACAGACCGAATGTGTGTAATGCCCTGTAAAGACCGGTTAACCTACGCCGGTGCATGATGACAGAGGTGACTGTTTTCGTGTCAGCGTTAACAGTATTTTTCACACACAGGAAGGAACAGTTAAGCTTGTTGAGGTGTAGGTTTGACGTTGGAATATATCTCTACGGGAAAAAAGGCATATTTTACTACTCTCCAAGCAGAGGTTTGGGTTTTGGGGGTATTTAGCGTGTTTTTAGGCTTTTTTTATCGGGGTTTCTCTTTTGCACTGAATTTTTTTCCCACCAAACCCAAAAAAATTCCGTGGAAAAAAAAATTCAGTGCAAACGAGAAACTCGCCTAAAAACACGCTAAAAATACCCCAAAACCCAAACCTCTGCCTGGAGAGTAATATTTTACCGCGTGAATAAACTACGCGTCTCTTTTCAACTGTATATATGTTACATTTTTTTAGATTATTCAAGTCTTTCTTATCTTGCACATTAGCAATTTTAGCGTTTTACATGGTGCTTCAAATCCTTGTTAAGTTTTATTCTGAGCCTATAGCTAATATAATAGATAATAGATGAATTTCGCGACAGCTTTCGTTTGTTTCTGTCTTTGGCGTTTAGTAATTTCGAAGGAATCTTTGTCATTTTGGCAAGCTAATTCTTTAAGACCAGTTCATCTATAGCCAGAATGGAAACAGTGTTGTTGTCACGTATTCTGTCTATCTCGAAGTACTAGTAAGGCCATACTGATTTGATTATATGGATGGCATTCTCTGGGAACCCCAAAACTGATGCGAGCGTGCGAATAAAAAGAATGTTTGGCAAAAAAAGTTTCGTTATGAAATCTAGGTGGTCATGAAGGTTAGACAAATGACTTAACACACAGAGTAATGTTTTATTGGCATGGTGAATAATAGACTCTTCATTTTCATTCCTTCACATTTTCTTCTTATCCTTTGGAATGAATTTTGGCATTCTGGGATATAAATATCGTTTTCCAATATTTTTTTCACTATACGGCATACATTTGCTCATTTTGCAGCTACTCTTTACGATTTACCGTATGGTCGAAAACTTTTTCTTTTTGGAAACAGACGAAATTCGCGGATGTCATCCATTTCATCAAGGCAACATGGCCTAAGGCCACAACAAGTAAATTCTATGGAGGAATCAGGGTACAAATGGTTTTGATTCAGTACGTGGGAACATCACATGTACACAGCCAGCATCACATATCACTGCATCAAAGAAAGAAACATTAAATCAGAGTTTTTTCTTGTCTCCTCTCTTTATAGTTATCTGCCATCCACCTTCCAGCATGACAACAGACACGTTTTCGACATGTTCACCACTGTCAGAAGGCAACAAATTTTTTTTTTCCAAAATCATTCGAAAATTAATGCGCTCCCTGATGTCATCCATAAAATTTACTTGCTGTGGCCTAAAGTAAAAACGAGACGTGCTGGCCGGTTCCGGCCTGGCGAAGGTCTCCAGATAATTTGAGCGGCATATCTCACATGTTTGACATGCACAACGCGCCGAACGTTCGGCGGACTGAAAACCAGATCTAGAGGCTTATGATACCGACAGGGGAGGGGGTCCAGAGGGTTACATGAGGTTATTATTTGGTCTTGAATCCTTGATTCTTTGACTTATGTTGTTTTTGAAAAGGTGGGACTTTACGTCTGCCATGGTTTACAAGAGAAGTCAAACCCTTCAGACATAGTTTTAGACATAGCTATAGTTTTAGACAATTACCTCGTGTTATTGTGTAGATTTTGAGGTTATTTTGTACCCAGTTTCAATGTTCTTTTATCTTCGTTATTTGCAATTAACCTTCGAGCAGGAATTTGCAATAAACTCTATTATTTTCTTTCTACAAGGTATTTTTTGTCAAAATCTCTATGTACAATATTTTATACGCATTCTATTTGTAGATCATATACATGTATCTTTCAACCTATTTAAAAGCAAGATCGCCCATAGAATTTTTGTTAAATTCGTTTCAAAATCAATTTTATCTGAGCACTCATCGTGAGTTTCTGTGAATAGACCATTGCGAATGTACATTTTCATGACTATTAAACGTAAAACAAAGGTCTCTACCTGGTAGTAGCATTTGTATTCGATAACCACAGTGAATTGTAAACGCCTGACCGTTTCCAAAATCATACCCAGTTGCTTGAGTAACTATTTTTTGGAATGAATTGTAAACTAACTTAAAATGAATCCGAAAAACACACAAATGTAAACATGCTCCCCTTTTTTGTTTATGAGGGAAAGACCATCGGTGTTCAGTGCCAAAATGGACGACAACAAACTACACACGTCCTTGATAGAGGGCAAATGCACGGGCGGCAACTTTTGAATATATAGAGCTTCCCAACTACAGAAAAAAAACTATAACTCAGCGAAGATCATCTTTAGTAATGCCACCGTTGTTCTTTCTTGTCAATCCTTTTAAAATTTGCTGAACCACCCACTGAGTCAACCTGGAGTCGTGGACAAACGGCACGTTTTAACGTCCATATGCTTCTGCCATCATACCCTAAGGTCACTGCAAATGGTATGGGCCCCCCTAAAAATATAACCACGGCATTCCAACGGCTGATCCATACGCCACAACCACTCGACGTGCGATATTCCTGGCCTGACTCTCAAAAATACCTTCATACTTTATGTCTTAGTTCAGATTTTAGCATTGAAATACGCGATCTAAGCATACACAATCCACTAACTTGACAAAAACGACACAGAAAGCAATATGTGATATGTCTTCACTCTCCTGTTATCTTTGGTACTTGACTTCTGTATCTGTATACCCGGTATAACCACCCATAGGAGTAGCACACCAGCTGTTTCTGTGACGTTGCTGTTATACAGCACGCATAGAAGATATTTCAACCATATTTACAATTTTTATACACTTTTGGTGGCTTTTTCTACGTATTTACACTGGCGACGACTCACTGTTCTTTCAGGTCAATAATTGTACCGTTCTTCCTGTGTATTTGCTTGTAAGTCAGCATGTGTCAGTTCATTTTTTCCTGATTCTTGATACATGTACTTTGCTTTTTTTTCACACTTTTGCACATCAACTGGAATATCGATTATGAATCGCTTCGTTTTTGTGTTGGCGCACTTACCTCAATTGTCATACTAGAACCTTTCTCTATGCTCTCATATCTTTTGTACATTCTCTGTCTCACTGCACTCATCAAAACGTCTTCGTGTTCACTCACATATCTTCGTCACATGTCATGAAGTCATCTTCTTCAGACGTACTCTTGCTCATCCCTTTGAAAAACATCCGTTTGAATTTTCTCTTTCCCTGTCTGGTCTGGTCGATTCTGTTCAGCTGCGGACTCTTCAACGTCACAGTCGTCTCGGAGGTGTACGAATGTTCTGCTATGTTTACTGATGACGTCGACGCGTCGTCCCAGCAGTCCGCCATGTCTGTTGTTGGAGTTGATGGCGGCGTATTCGTGTCCTCAGATTCAGCCATACTCGGCAACCGCGTGGGTTCGGAAACACACCTAGATTTTGTACCCCTGGGTAGCGAGGGACAGGGTGTGTCGATCTGACAAGTTTGGAAGTCGTCGTCGGATGCGTCCTCCGGCATTTCTTCGGGCCACGCGAATGCAGGAGCGGCGTCTGAGTCAACTGGGGAGGGCGTCTTGGCAAAGAACATGCGGGGAGGTGATGGAGTATGCCGGGGTACAAATGCCGGGCTCCTAGGAGGAGTCGGGCTTGCTTGTGCCTTGATGTCCGTTATCGAAGAACAATGACTTGGAGCAAGGCTAAGTCTGGGTGTTCTTGGTGGGGACTGTATTGCTATCGGTGTCCCTGGTTGTGACAGCCTTGGGCTCCTCGGAGGGGTTTGTATCGGTGTTCCCGGTAGTGATAATCTTGGGCTTCTTGGAGGCGATTGCACTGCAGCTGGAGTAGGTGGTCGTGCTATTCTTTTAGGTGAAACAGGTGGGCTTATTAACGTTACGTGGCTGGTACTTAGTCGTGCTGACTTCGGAACCGGGCTTAACTGGCTTGGCGTTGATGACGTTGTCCGCAACAGGCCCTCTTCTGCATCAACTGGTGGACATGTTGTGGCCAGAGAGTCCGTGCTGGCTGTTGCTTGATCTAACTTTTTCAAAGGTAGACGTGAGACGGTCGGGCTTGTCTGTGCCATCGGGACGTTGGTCGCGGTGTAGACGTCGTCGACAGGGATTTGTATAACGCACGGCGTTGTCTGTTTTCTTATCCTCGCGGAATCTGCCGAATGCCTCCTTTTCGTGATGTACGCGTTCGTAGCGATGTCGTCTTCGTCCTCAAACTCCGGAGCGATGTACGCTTTCCGGGCCCGCGTGCGCGGCGTGTCCGGCGCCTGGTTCCGCCTGGTGACCTGGTCAGTCACGACTATGGCGGGAGTAGCAGCATGTCTGGACGGAGGACTTCTCGATCGGACTAACAGGTCGTTGTACTCGTTATCCGTCACCGAGTCCGTGCGGGGAGACCGCAGCGGTTGAATGGTTGACTCCACCGCGTACGTCCCTCTACACGGGTCCCTTCCGACGACGTCTTGCCGCCGTAGGACTCGTCTTCTCTGCACGGGGCTGTGACCGATCACCGAGGATCTCGGCAACTTAGGACTAGCTGGAAACGATTGAGCTGGAGCCGTCTTCTCCAGTCTCTGTGCGTGCGTGTGTGCTAGTGAGGGAGGTCTTTTCATCTTCGGAGTGGTCGGACATGGCTGACGGGTCGGCGCTGGCGGAAGTGACGTATTGTGCGTGTCAAGTTGAACCGGATGTGGAGGTTGTGCTAGAAGAGGTGATCTTCTTGATGGCGAAGATTGCCGATTCCTCGCACCCGGGTTATCATCGTCTTTCTCGGCTTCTCCGTGCGCATCCGTGCCGACTGCTTCTGGCCGCGGTGGGGCCAGGAGGTTGGAGGAATGTCCAGCTGCAGAATCGACACAGTTCTCCTTATTCCCGTCAGCCGAGGCGTTCTCCTCGCGATCGGCGGCGTACATAGCTACGTCCTCCCGCTTGACCTTCCGCGACAGTTTCCGCTCGAGCCGCCTGACGATCGACGGTCTCCGATCGACGCGCTCGCCGTTGGCAAGAACCCGGGGTTTCCTCTTCAGCCACGAGGGTCTCCTCTCGGGTTCGTTAAAGTACTTACTTTTCAGGATCTCCTCCGGAGTTGGACGTGACCTTGGTGTCCAACTCAGCATCCTTTGAATAAGATCTTTTGCCAGAGGAGAAACAGAAAATGGCAGAGACATCTTTATCAGAAAGACCTTTGACTGTCGCTTTAACTGGTCAACCTGTCTCGTGCTGATGCCCTTTTCCTTCAGTACACTCTGTCCGATCAGTATTCTGTAGAGGATGCAGCCAAGTGCCCACACATCTGCTTTGAAACTGAAGCCATCGCCCGAGAGCACCTCGGGGGCGATGTAGGTCGGAGTCCCTCGTATTTTACACGACTTACCGTCGGCAAGGTTCGTGGCAATGCCGAAGTCGGCTATCTTAACCTCCATGTCTTCAGTCAGTAAGATATTTCTCGGTTTTAAGTCCCCGTGCACGATTTCCACGGCGTGTAGATAGCTGGTTCCCTCGACTATTTGGCGGAACCAAAACTTGGCCTCGCTGTCCCCCACCACAGGCTTCTCTTTCAACATGTCCTCCAATGATCTACTGCAGTACTCCATAACCAGATAGAAGTGTAAGGTGTCCTCGAAGAAGCTATGAAAGGCTATGACATTCTGGTGAGACAGAGAGCTGTGGATCTCGATCTCCTGCCATTGGGAGTTACAGCGGTAGCGGTCGTGGTGGGCCTCCTTTTTCCGGATGACTTTTATAGCGAGTTCCAAGTCCTCGGTATCGCTTACCTTGTAAACCGCCCCGTACCCTCCCTTCCCGAGCAAGTCGCACACTTTGTACTCCTCTCCTGTGTTCGGGTCGGTGAGAAATCTCGGGCGAGGGGCGGATCTCGGTAAGTGTACCTTGATAGACATGTTGGTTGGTCCCCTTCTCTCTCACTCTCTTCCGCTCTTCAGTTATATCTCTGGTCCTGCGTTGAAATCGTCATCAGGGGTTAAATATCCGCAGCCTGTACGCTTCGTATGGTGGCTGGCTATCAATAAACACTTACAGAAGCGGCCCCAAAATAGCAGCAGCTGGCCCCCTTGCGTCAGGCACGGCATACGCCAGACTTGGACCGTTGTTGACTTAGGCGTGCTTTGGCGGTGCCCTATATGTAGGAAAGTAAAACCAGGATGGTCGAACCGCTCACTCCAAGGGTTGGGGTTTCTTTGTACATTTTTTTTGTCAATCATCGAAGCATTATAAATAGCACTGCAGGTCTATAAATATACCTTCACAAGATGTACTATTTTCTACTTATCATGAAGATAGTGATGTATGAAGTTTTCATTCTTTTAAGGTAACCAAGGCTCTCGCCGTTCTATTCACATCCAAGTCTTTCGACTCGTCCGGGAAATGACGTAAACGACCGGGGCATCAGAGCTGATAGTTGGTCGATGCTTGATAATTGGTTCCAGGCGAAAGCTTAAAAATAGCCTTATCAGTACACTTTTAATCAAACTGACAGCGGGACTTTACCGTACGGTCTGGGGTCAAGCCCCTTTACTTTCCTTGACTTTAAGATCAGAAATGAGCTCCTAAATAACAAAGCGAGAACGTTGCAATTTTCTACAGTAACTGCTCATCATGGCCATTTCACAATGTTGCTATCCAGTATCATTGAGAGTGTAGAATTGAGCTAAATACCATATAAACAAAGCGAGAACGTTGAACTTTAAGAGACCGTATCAGAAAACTTGCTCATGATGATGTTACGGTAACATCATCATGAGCAAGTTTTCTACAGCCCATGATGATCATTTCACAATGTTGCTATTCAATATCATTGATAGCGTAGAATTGAGCCAAATATCATATAAACAAAGCGAGAACGTTGAACTTTAAGAGACCGTATTAGAAAACTTGCTCATGATGATGTTACCGTAACATCATCATGAGCAAGTTTTCTACAGCCCATCACCATCATTTCACAATGTTGCTATTCAGTATCATTGATAGCGTAGAGAGATGAACAAGATATTGCTGTAGTTTATATAACAATCCGAAACAGCAGCCGTGGCGACTCTTGACTGGGCTAATACTAATAGTATTTCATGAAATAAGCCCAAGTCAAGAGTCACCACGGCTATTATAAACTACCGAAACAGCAGCTTGAAATACTTCAAAATCATCCTCATATCGATTCTTTGACCTGGAATACAAGAGTCCTGAGCGGTACGAAACGAAGCTGTCACACTGATTCTAGGGTTGAAATATCCTGCACCAACAGAAGTCAACCCACGACGAATCAGGTCTAAGTTATTCTGATTGATGAAACGTACGAGTAGTTGTAGACTGGTGTCCAGTCTACCGTGGTTGGAGCATGTTCTCTTCGGGGCTGCAGAAGCTCTTCCCCGCCCGACTCAGCTAGGTTCCCCGGTAGCCTGCACAGCGTTAACGGGAGTTGGAGTTAGAGGTGGGGCTAATCAACTCTGGGCGTATCACATGCGTAAACTCTCCTACCGAGCGGCATGTTTAGCTGGACGGGGGAAAACTATTAGAGCCCCGAAGACAGCCTGCCCCGACCACGATAGACTGGATACCAGGCTACATGTATAGAATAGTGGCAAACTGCCAGCTGACAGTGTTATGTCTACCGGTACTTGTTCCGCCGCCTCTCCCAATATTGGCCTTCGGGATGACGCAAGTCCGCTCCTTGTGCACACAGGGCTGACGACCTCGCACCCTACCGAGGAATAGTCCTCGTTGTCCCCATACTACTGGAGCTTTATTAGAGCTCGTAACTTTTCTTTATGTCTTATATATGCTGGAGGCACAAAAAATAAGCCGGGGCCCGGCCAGGCTGTTCAAATGAACAAAAAAATGCATATCAAGAATATATACAAATCACGCATACTTATTTTTTTTTACCTTTTAAACGTTTTGTGAGTTTTGTTGTCTTTTCGTTCACACAAACTGCCCGGCCGGGCCCCGGCTTGGAATATGTTACCCTCACGTATATCGACCCAATGCTAAGGTCACATTTCCAAACCGGAGTCCGGCCGGGCTGTTTGCATGGCCGAGAAATAAACAATTCATATTCGAATCCTTACACAAATAGAGTCCATTCCGCGTCACCAAGTGGGTTGTTATTGTCATTATTTAGAAATGTTTTGAATTCTTTGTAATTGTTTGTCTAAGAAATTTCATAATTTGGAAATATTTTGAACATCTTGTCAATATTCTAAATAATTCCCTGGTTTTCTAAAACGTTTGAAATATTCCTGATGTGGAATATGACATTTCCAATAGTTTCTAAATATTTCTAACAGCACACCATTTTTTACCATTATTTCGAATTATTTCTAACATTTTGTAAATAGGTCAGTGGGATGGGAAGGAAGTAATTCACACATCCCTGTGAAGTACAGGGTAGACTGCCTGGGTGTCAGGCATTGATGCCTTACAACAAAAGAGCCACCAGTGTCCAGCAGTGAAATCTAAAAATATACAAAAGAATACAGAAGAGAAGGATTAGCACCTACTTTTATGGGGGCAATTACCCACATCTACCATTTTTCATTTGTTTGAAATAGTTCTAAATATTTCGAATAGTGAAAGAAACAAATGGGTAGTTCAAATTTATTCTAAATAAAGAGATCTTTGTACAGTCACTTTCAAAATGTTTCAGAAATATATAAATGAATTCAAATATATTCAAATTTTCATTTTCAAATTTTTGAAAAACTTAGAACTTTTGTTACTAGGGTATTCTTTTCTTCTAAATAATTCAAACGTATTAGAAACATGGAGAAAAAACCCACCCGGTGACGCGGAATCGACTCTAGTACTCATGTTTATTTTTTTCAACTTTGTTTTGTTGTCTTTTAAAATTATATCATATTTGTCGTTCTAAGAAACTGTGTAGCCGGGCCACAAGTTGGGAATTGTAACCCTAGCATCAGTTGATACAGTTGATACGTGCGAATGCCACTGTGAAAGAACAAATTTATTTACAAAAGGCTGACATTAATCCTTAACATTTGTGTTGCATATTTTCTCGTCATGTATTTGATAGAATGGTATAGCACCCGTGTAAAAAAGCAAAAATAAACATGACAGTTTTTTTAAGCTTTGTCGCCCTTTTGATTTTCTTTATTATTGACACAGAATTTGTACATATTGTTACGGCATAGCTGTGAGTATAGTAAAGGCTTGTGACCGGACACGAGGCACATTGTTGATACTAATGTTAGCCATTGCACTGCGATGAGGCCATGGTCCCATTCTAACAATGTTTGAGAACATTTATATATAGTATTTATCCTCTAGAGTAACAGCATTACTCTGGTTTCCGTTTCACAGATAATCCCCGATCTAAATCTGACAGCCTGTCTACACTAATATAGATATCGTAAAGCTGAAATGTACCTATGCCATAGTTCAGCTGATACAAACGAAGCCACACTCTACATGCTCTAGATCTTGTGTTAGGCCACATCAAGTAAATTTTATGGATGGCACCCTCCGCAGACTCCAAATCTAATGCGGTAGGGCGAAAAAAAAACAAGGCGGGCCAAAAAACAAGATTCCTACAGTTTCAAATTTTGAAGTATTGTGCTAAGTTTACTGCCAACTACAACACCCATTTCTCACTGAAACAACTTAAAAACAAGAAGCCATAGGTGACAATTCTCCGTGAAGTATTATATATTGCAACAAAAAGAAGTAGCCATTGGCGACAATTCTCTGTGAAGTGTGATAAATCGAACAAAGAAAAAGTGTTTAAACGCGCGTCGGCTCAGTCATCTTAAGACGCAACAACCAATCAGAGATGCGAAATGCCGACACGTGACGCCGTATTGCATACAGTCTAAACAACGGGGAAGGGCGCGCGATGCCCGAAATATTTTTGCGTCAATATTCAGCGCCGTGTTTCAAGAAATTAATACCGGGAAACAATTCCTTGTCTTGTTTTGAACGCATAAACCTGCATTTACGCTAATGTAGTATGATTCAGGGTTACTTTTTTACCTCCATGAAAAATGGAGGTATTGTTTTTGGCGTGTCTGTCTGTATGTATGTATGTATGTCTGTGTGTGTGTCTGTGTGTGTCTGTCTGTCTGTGTTTCCGCAACTTTGTGGTCAGCATAACTTCAGAACGCCTTTATGGATTATGATGATATTTGGTATGTTGGTTAGTCTTAGGAAGACAAACGTCAAGGTCAAATATGGGCCTCCTGGTGGATGACCTTGGTACTGCAGCAGAACTTCCGGTTTTTGTATCTTTTGTCCTGAACATGCTATGGTCTTGATGTTTTGGTGACAGATTGCTTTTCCTGTCAGGAATAAGTGGTGTGAGTTTGGTCCCCCTAGCAGCTTGTTTTGGAACTGCAGGGCACTTTCTGGCGAAATGTTTAAAAGCCAATAAGTCCAGATAGGAACAACATATTTTCATAATTTTTTGTGTGTAGGTAGCTGAGAGAGATGTACATGATTAAATGCAAATTATGCAAATGAGGACTTTATTTGCATAATTAATGAGGAAATTCTATGATTACAGTGTTTTACATTAAGGTTCCGGGTCGGAGTTTAATTCTGACCAGAGTCTAAGTAAGTGCGCAGTAAATCGCCGGAAACGTGACTTTGTATGGTATGTTTTGGCCGCGATATCCCTGAAATCGTAATATCTGTGTACATATCTTTGTATTTTCTGAAAAGCCTGTTAGTTGTAGCCTATATAGGTGGCGTAATGTTGGTGGTCCAGCTAAAACTTCCTGGTATTCGTCCGCGCGGATGGTTATGTGGCCTTTTCGCCTGACCGCCGGGATGGTACGTTCTATATGCGTTCTGGGTGTGTTCGGGCCATCGAAGATAGCGATAAACTTATCGCATCGATTTTAATTAAATTCAAATTTTGGAAACATTAGGTTCTGAGCTTCTTCGAGTACTAAGCCGTTACCCTGGGAAAATTCGTTTTTTCCATGCAGCCATGGTTAAAAATGACGAAAAAATGACCCCTTTTTTTCAAAATGTACTTTGATGTGCCTCATTTATCCCTAAATAAATTGGGCGCAGAAAATATCAATCAAGTGTATTGATAAGCGGCACGGCACCCCTTTCCACCAAAAGAGTGAAAAATTCCGACCCGCATTTAGTACAGAAATGACAGCCCGTCGGGCTGAGGGTGTCAAATTGCTCGAAATACGGAGGGAAACTCCGGTCCGAGACCTTATACTACTTTCATACATGTAATGTATGTAACCTATGGCAGGCAGAACATCAACAGATACTAATTATGCAAATGATGACCTAATTTGCATAATTTATGCAAAAATTATTTGATTTCTTAATGATGAATAATGGGAATGTCATACTTGGGACATCTGCTGTAAGTTAATCAAAAGTTAACATACATCACGATGCATATATCATGTTAATGCGGAGGTAATTTGCATAATTAAAGAGGAAATTTACATTTACATATCAAGCCCATATTTCATGGAGGTATGAAATCTCGGAATTCTTGTTTTTTATCTGCCATGGCCAGATTATCTAAAGATGTGTGTATTGTGTGTACAATATACAGAAAGAGAAATGTACATCAGGTCCGATCATCCGATTTTCACGTTTCGGTTTTTTTGGACTCGGTTCATGAACGTATTTTGGTTTGGCTCCTGGAATGTGCTCCCGGGACTGTCTACAGGGAACACTCGCACATTCGCGGTGTATCAGGACAGCGCGACTGGTCGGCATTAGCGCAGTCCCTGCAATTAGTAACAGTTGCACATCAATCCGGCCGAAAGCATGATTGTGTAACACAGGCTACTTCTTCATATACCGGCTCATACTACAAGACGCCTTTACAACTAGCAAATCATAAAATTACCCGATCTACTAGTATGTGCGGTTTACCAGCCCCAGACCACATCCGACCACGAGGCAGAATACATTGATGGGTTGCTCAAAAATATTGTCCATGTTTACAAAGAAGCGGCCAGCATGCTCGTTGCTAGG
>NW_017802824.1:2433461-2434470 GCF_001625305.1 Branchiostoma belcheri
CTGTAGATGCTTCTTAGCAGTAAGAACACACAGTGCGAACACAAAATACAAGGAATGACTAAGATAGAAATGATAGTGTAGTAACGTTAACTTTTTCAACTCAGAACAAATGAACAATTTAAACTTCAGAAATACCACAAGATAGATATCAATTTTATCAACAGCAAGACTATCGCTTGCACTTTTAAAACAGCTCAGTCACTACCGCATATAATATAATGATCTTATAGCAACGTTTTCCTCGTCCAGAAAGGGAAATACCATTTGCACCGCATGGCTGACGCATGGGTCTATCACTAAAGTGGGAATTTCATCTAAAACTCTGAGCTGTAGATGATTCTTCACAAAATACAAGGAATGCCTGAGATAGAAATGACAGTGTAGTAACGTTAACTTTTTCAACTCAGAACAAATGAACAATTTAAACTTCAGAAATACCACAAGATAGATATCAATTTTATCAACAGCAAGACTATCACTAGCACTTTTAAAACAGTTCAGTCACTACCGCATATAATATAATGCTCTTATAGCAACGTTTTCCTCGTCCATTAGAAAGGGAAATACCATTTGCCCCGCATGACTGACGCATGGGTCTATCACTGAAGTAGGAATTTCATCTAAAACTGTGAGCTATAGATGCTTCTTAGCAGTAAGAACACACTGTGCGAGGTTACTGCGAACAGGAATGACTGAGCTAGAAATGATAGTGTAGTAACGTTAACTTTTTCAACTCAGAACATATGAACAATTTAAACTTCAGAAATACCACAAGATAGATATCAATTTCATCAACAGCAATTGCTATCACTAGCACTTTTAAAACAGCTCAGTCACTAGCGCATATAATATAATGCTCTTATAGCAACGTTTTCCTCGTCCAGAAAGGGAAATACCATTAGCCCCACATGACTGACACACGAGTCTATCACTAAAGTGGGAATCTCATCTAAAACTGTGAGCTGTAGATGCTTCTTAGCAGTAAGAACACACAGTGCGAACACAAAAT
>NW_017802824.1:2434490-2447904 GCF_001625305.1 Branchiostoma belcheri
ACACCCCCCCACTGCTATTCCAAACAACGCGTTTTTCTGGACCATTCCAATTCGCCTCGTAATTTTAGGGGTGCGTCTGCAATATTACATTGACCGCGAAAGCAGCAACGGCAAAATTTAAAATACACATTCGTGCATCAACACGGGCATGCCCGCAGACGGCGTATAAAATTGCGTGCCGATTACACAAAGAGAACCCAGTGTTTTGACTGCGAACACGAAAAATCAGCCGATCACAACACTCCGTCCGGAGGTCCTGACCTCCTTCACGGAGTAATAAAAGGTTTCAATCATTGCACAAATGTTTTTGATTCAGTGGGAACATCTCATAAACACTATGTGATGTTACCACTGTACTATTACATTATAGTATATATATATACCTTTGCATCTGTTGACCTGTACTTAGCCCGATAGGTACAATAATGTTTATCTCTCGTTATCTCTTGTTATTAATAGACCCAGAGAAGCTCGAGCTCATGGGTGTCTATGGTAAAATTTTCTTGGGGACATGGAGCCGAGGTAGCCTCTTCCAGGCTTCGGGAGGCGACTAACTCCCTCGGCATGTTATCTCTCTATTTGACCAATTTCTACTCTTTCCAGTCGCCTCCTGAAGCCTGGTAGAGGCTAGAGCCGAGGAGTTAGCCTGTATACTGGTATCCTGGGAGCCAGACTCCCCTGGCTTCAGTGCGGATCACTATACCCACGGCTCCCAGGATAGTATAGTGGCCGTGGCAGCAGTCTGGCACCCAGGCTACTGAGATTGTGGTGCTCTAAAAGTTTGACGTCAGGAGCTGTTACAGCTTATCAAGAGTGGACACGGCACAGCTGTGGTCTGGAGGGGGATTTGTCTAGCTCGGAGGGCCCAGACGGGAGATTGGGCTATTTTTACAGAGAGTTAGGCCATCTGTGTTGTGTGTCTGCTGTATGTCTTCAACACACGCCATTCACTGTCGGAACAGATTGACGTCACCAGCGGAACACTGGTTTGGGTATTGTTTACTGTCACAGGAAAGGATCCTCGCATTGTGAAATTGTGAAGAACTGTAGATTAACATTGAAGATTAATGTTACATATATTATTATTACTATACTGTATTTTCATTTTCAAAGC
Organism: Branchiostoma belcheri; assembly: GCF_001625305.1. Lineage (NCBI taxonomy): Eukaryota > Metazoa > Chordata > Leptocardii > Amphioxiformes > Branchiostomatidae > Branchiostoma > Branchiostoma belcheri. The sequence goes on from NW_017802824.1 coordinate 2,435,605, forward strand.
GAAACCACAAAATATCTCGCTTTCTTGTGTCTAGTCTGGATGCCAGACCCATAGCACACTGAACGCAAAGTATCTCAGTAGATTTAATAATGCTGTTAAATACCGGGTAAGTCTGGTAATTTTAAATTGATAAATCCATTTTCATGCAACAACGTTCTTGTTACGTGTCCCTTCAGTACTGAACCCAAAATGACCAATATTAACAACAAAGAGGACGGCAAAGGGTCATGTACTAATTACTTAATGTATTTTCAAATCACGCTACAGAAGAACAAAAACGTAAGACTTAGTACACCTTTACATATCAACTAATGCATTTTTCTTTTCAACCATTGTGCTACACTTGCTTTTTACTTCCGTTAGGGGCCAGTAAGCTATTAAATAAATCTCACTACTCGATATACATAATATACAATTCTTTAACGCAGCTTACAACCACCTCATATTAAGCTTATGTGATATAGACGTTGCGGTAAATAAACGCTGAAACGTTTGCCTAACACTATAACATAATTTGATAGGCATACAGTAGGATGGCAAGGTTTAGAATGAATCTTACTATTGCTACTAGTACTATTGCTTGTTACGTGTAGCCCATTGCTTGCTACAGTTTGTTTATTGTGGAAGTATGTACACCAGAGCTACCATATTCTATTTCTTCAGTGAACTGTATGGAACTTACTAGTACTACTAACGCTGACTAGCGGAACAGAACAGCATTGCAATTAATCCCCAGGTGAGATACATGTACATGGTGTAGTCTCTCCAGTTCATGTTTATCCATTTGGTTCCATTGCAAGTAAGAAATGCTATAACAAAAAAAACTGCATTGCAATATTAAATACGTGGCTAAAACACATACACTTGTGATTTGCTTGGGTAATATATCATAGGTAAACATAGAAAGTTTAAGAACGTTTTTTGCAAATGCATATGCCCGAGGGCTAATTGCAAATACAAACACCATGGATGAAAAAGAGCTTCACTGTACAATGATATAAGAGTCTACGTGATACTACATTCTTCATTAGTGCACCTGAAATAATGAATATTAGAATAACCGATCCCTCATAAACTACGCTCACTTGGTGGTTTATTATGTGGTTATCGCACATGAACAGGGATTATCTCACCATATACACCTCGGGGCGGGGCATTAACCCTTTAGTACTATAGTGTTCAGCTACCTAGTACTCCAATGTCAGGAACTCCTGTCCTGGTTGCGGTGTGTGTGTGGCGTAGGACAGCATAGTCATCAGGTTGTGGGCGAACTGGACTTCTGGTTGAAAGGCCAAGCTAGTTGCAATGTCGTAGGCAGTCCGCGCACAGTCGGTAGCTCTGGAGAACTGCTGTAGCCTATATGATAGGACAGCTGTTGCCATCAACCAGAAACACCTGGAATGTAGAAAATATTAGGATATGAATATTGATGAATGGATGAATAAAAGACCTTTATTGTACGTTTATGCTCATGATGCACACAAGCTAAATATAGGTCATGAATAAACAGGAAAAATTACAGTAATATCTTATTTAAACTATACATACTTATGTGAACTACAATTTACAGGTTCAACTTCTTCTCGCTTCTTGAGGCAGTTGTAGATGGACTTTTGTCGAAGTAGATATGTAACAGTGGGGGGTTTATAGGCGTTACCAACTGACCCGGCAAACGGGTCTAGACCTTTTAGCGGAGTGGCTAGAGCGTCTGGTTATGACGCTCTGGTGCCCGGGAGGTCGTGGGTTCGAACCCCGGCCCGGGACCAGAAGGGTTTTTACTGTCTCCTCATGTTTCTTACAGTACTTCGCAAAGACTAAGTTGTCATTCGTGAAAGACCATGTTTCAGACACGAAAGAACCTTTGCTCCTAAGAGACGATAGGAACATAAAATTAGTTCTGTCGAGTAAACCTACCTGGCACGAAGGGTGATTCCTTCCCAGAGATCCGATTCAACTTTGGTAAGACAATTCGCGGCCATTCTCAGGTCATCCTCTGATATGGGGCGTCCGACGTTCTTCGCGTCAACTGAACAGTCCAGGAGCAGCATGGCCAGTCGAATGAACGCCTTGCGCAGTTTGTTGCCACAAGACACGGTGTAGACTCGCCCTACAGTCGAAAAGGGACGAAATGGTGACTCATTCTGACTCCAGCCATTTTAAAGTTAATACAGGGTATTTGGATATTATAGTATAGTCTACCTGCAAGAGAAAAAAAAAGTTACCACAAAATGGCTAAACTTTCTTGTGTCCTGTTGAACCGTAGCCGGGACTGTCTTGCGAAGATAGGGCTGATTAGCCATACTATACACTACACACGGCCACAACATCGGTGTTACCATCTTAATTTTGAGATAAAAGGATGTCTACTACTACCAGTCTAACTGCTGCAGTGCAGATGTTATATCAGCTCCTAGACCACAAATGAGATCCTCACCTTGAATCCCTCGTTGGAAGTGGTCGATGGCCAAAAGGAAGTTCTGCTTGGCATCTATGAAGGTCTTGTTGTCGCGTTTTGTGGATCCACTGTTCACCTGGGCAAGCAGGCAGGCACAGTTGTAGAACACTTCACCGGCGTTTCTGCCCGGCTCCACGTGGCGGATAACCTGCATGAATAGAAATAAATATCAAGTTGGAATACATTTTTACAACGCAAAGAAATTCTCTCGCCTAGAGCTTTCGACACGTCACTCTGGTCTTCCTCGGTAGACTGACCATGTGAGACTTGTCACGTGGCTTCTCTGAAGTGTGACGTCGAAACTGGGTCAAAGGTATCTGGTAGACGCGACGGAGGCCGACATCGTCTACCAGATATCTTTGACCCAGTGTTGATGTCACACTTCAAATAAGCCACGTGAAACGTCTTATTGGGTCAGTCTACTGGGGAAGACCAGAGTGACTGGTCGAAAGCTCTACGTAAAAGAATTTCTTTGTGTTGAATCAAAAGTTTTAACTTTAAACATGTAACTACCAACACAGATGAACTTTCATGAAAGTGGAATCACTGTATGTCATTCACTCTATATAGCTAGAACTTTTAAGTTCTAGCTATATAGAATTCCCTGGAAGAACCGTGCCATTAACTTGGTATCATATTCTATGGGATTTAAACCTTACCTAACGTTATGTGCAAAATATGAAGCTTTGTTTGTACCTGCATGGCAAGGTGTATAGCGTGGTCAGACTCCTGATGTTTCCCCTCTCTACGCTTTATTGCAGACATGGTGTAGAGGGTGTGCGCCTGGTGCTCGATAGGGCACTTCGTCTGTGGTATCAAGTCGAACGCTTTCTGGAGGAGTTCGGCTGCTTTCGCAAACTCACATCGGTAGTACGACGCAACTATGGCCTGAAATATGAAAAATGATTTTTGCTACAGATGAATACTATTCAAAATCATTGTACGAAGCAAGTTTACTCAAGAAACAGATATTAGGATTCTTTGGACACTTTTTTTTCTGAACTGAAAATTCATTGTACTGGCAATGCAACCATGAGTTGAGACCAGCAAATATCAAAGCTGTGCATTGTAGAACAGCGTTCTGGACAGAAACAGAACAACGACATACCTCAAACGTAACCAAAATCGACACATCTGGATCGGCCATTTTTTCCATCACGCGCTTCATCACAGCATCAAACTTCCTCCATCGCCCTTTCAAAGAAAAGTAGGTACGAGGGTGATGAATGAATATTGTGAATGAATTATGACAGTTAGGTATAGGCATTTATTCATTTATCACAAACTGCTAATTTGTTGTAGCAAGCATTATGCATAAAAATCCTAATGATAACTTACCTTGCTCTCCTAGTATTTCCATTGCTTCGACAATGGAGGATCCCTTACGTCCTGTCAAAGATAGATAAAAGGCAATGAGGAAATGCACTGTGATTGAAATGTTGTTCTTAACGTACGCACGTAAAATACAGGATATTGGTTTCTAATCACATCAAATAGGCCTACACCCCAAGATAAACAATCATAAGATAATCATCTGTGTCTAAAAGTCATTTTACAACAAGAATTCGGAGATCTCATACCTCCATGAAATATATGAGTTTTTGTAAATGTTTTACACAGTATATTACAGTACAGAACAAAATAACACGGGCTTTTGTTTTCAAACACACAGCTAGCACCTTTGGCCTGAAATATGTAGGTCAGCCTATTCCAGAGGGAGAACCTCATTAATCAAACCAGCGCACTAACCGCTGGTTTTTTGTTGCATAACCGGCACATCTGTTTTCCCTGCCTTACAAAACTGGACGTTCTGCTGCAGTACCAAGGTAAGGCACCAGGAGGCCCATATTTGACCTTGACCTTTGGTTTCCTAAGATCTACCAGCAAACCAAATATCATCACAATCCATAAAGGCGTTCTGAAGTGTGGAAACACACACACACACACACACACACACACACACACACACACACACACACACACACACACACACACACACACACACACACACACATACATACGTACATACATACACACACAGAAACGCGCCAAAAACAATACCTCCATTTTCATGGAGGTAATGGAGTCTTTGTGTCTTCCAGTCTGGATGGATGTAGTCTCTTTGTCTACTGTAGTCTTTGGGAACACCCTACAGCGAATGACATATGTATGATTGAAACATGCACTTGCCTGATGCCGCTGAGTAGCCTGGGCTCTTGTACATTGGAAGGTAGGATTCATCTTTTAACCATGGATAGGCTGTGCGACCTGTACATACAGCATATGGTTCCCACGTTAAAAAAGACAGATAAATCATAAAATGACCAGAAGAAAATTTCTGCTGGAAAACCATATCGAATGTTTCAGAAGCAAACGCCGGGGGTCGAATACATTTCCTCCGTTTGGTTTGCATTGACGAAATCCTTCGGTGTGTATATTTCTGGAACAACAAATGGAAATCTTTTCTTTCAGATCTACCCTGAACAAAGACGGTGGGCGACACAAGTTATCTGGCACGTATGACCGAATACTACGGTCACGTGTCTCTGACGTCACGTTCCAAGAGTAGACAGGTCCATTCCATGAACAAGGTTGAAGGAGTCGAAAATTTAGGTAAGTCCTAATTTAATGTAAGACAAAATTTAGTCTTTACTTCATAATGACTCTTACCAACACAGATGAACTTTCATGCTAAGAAAGTCTTTTCTGTTACCCCAAAGGGCATGGATGAAATTAAAGTTCAACATCAACATCGTACACACCTGCCTTACTGTGTTTTGTCCTGACGGCGGGACTTGTGTATTTCGTCAAGGAGAGCTGTTCGGGTTCTTGATGCTTCATCTCGTTTTTTTCCACTTCGAACGTCACTTCAACGATGATCTCTTCGGCTGGAGAGCATTCCTCTCTGTCACCATTGCTCACTGGGATAAAAAATATAATTAAAAACATAATCCACAATAATTAAACTGAGTTATTGACCTATGGAAAAGGTGTAACAAGTTATATATGTACGTATCTTACGCGTTAGTTTTATAACAGATGTGTATATGGATGTTTGCACTGTTCTTCTATATTTCAAACATTAATGCATGAGGTTTATAACTTTTTGAATGGTTAAACATTACTAGTGCCGGTCGGCAAGTACTGCGAATTTCCCTATTTCAAAATATTGGCTACGTATGAGAAGGTAGCAAGCACCTTTAAATTTGTGTCCTGTGCTCGTGCTGGAGACTAAGGCAACAAAGTTGTGCAATATTGCTCCAAATCCCATCGCCATCTTAGCCAAAGTGGCCCACGTCTTCGGGAGGTCCTTCAGGCGAAGCAGGGAAAACGTTGGAATAGGATTCTTGGGCTGATACACAAGTTGTTGTTCTTGGTCGACACGTACATCCGATGTCATGTTGGCCCCTTTTGCTGATCTTGTAGTTACATTGACGTTGGTAACTTTGATACGTAGCTTCTCGCAATCTAGGTCTGGAATTGGGGAAAGCTTTAAGAGTTCCACAATGACACTTTCGAGACGGCCGCTCTTCCCGTCTTCGCGTATCTTCTCCGCGATTTCCAAAGTGGGTGCCAAGAGGTAGAACTTGACGCAACACTTTTGACAAGTCATCAGCGTGGTGCCTTGGTACTTTTCGGAAAAATGCTTGTTGGCCAGTTCTTTTCCCGCGGGAGTATCAAAGAACTTCACAATTGTTTCATCCACCTGGTCTCCGTTCTTTTTCGTGATTTTACGCCGGGTCTCTGTCGCGATGGGTGTAGGGTCGTCACTCTGCCCTATCGTGCCAAAGTAAAATACTCATTAGCTGGGGTACAACATTCATTCATTCATTCATTCATTCATTCATTCATTCATTCATTCATTCATTCATTCATTCATTCATTCATTCATTCATTCATTCATTCATTAATTCATTCATTCATTCATTCATCCATTCATTCATTCATTCATTCATTTCCTCTTTCCTTTCCATGGTTTACATACATTGAGATTTAAATCAGCCATATTTCTACAAGTATATACTTTCTTAAATTTCAAGTACAATATTCAGTCACATGATACATGACACTATCTGTATAGCCGGAATGAACACCCATCGGCTTAACGTGCCAGTTTACTGTATACTCATCGATATCGAAATACAGCAAGACTTACGTAAGAGAAATGCAACCTGAAAGAGATAGGTGACTTACAAACTGGAATGGTCATAGAGGTAGGAAGATTATCAAACAATGCACCACTTACTGACTGGACTTCCATTTTCAGGCATTGCTATTGTTATAGATGGGTTGTCGCCAGACTGGATAACGACATGTCCATCTCCTGAAACCTTGGCGTCATTTTTCTGCGTTCTCACTGGGGAAGGGCATCACAAAAATAATATCAATTAGCCATCCGATTTTTAAATCTATTTATAACATCACAATTTATCTGTTTAACAAGAATTTTCTACATGTACGCGGTAATAGCTTTGCTGAGTCAAAACGACTAGACCTGATTATTTATTTCATTTTTTAAAATTTATATAAAAGTATTTTACTCGAAAAAACGTATTGATTGGAATTATGGGGATATATGGATAATTTTTCATGTGTTTGGCCCATTTTTCACCTCATATACAACAAAAGAAACTTATCTCTAATACACATACTGTCCTATTAATACCAGAAAAATATTCATGAAAAAATGAAAAAATGGGGTAGCCAACGCTAAAAGACCTGAGTCTCCATTTACTTCCGCATATATTTGATTACTCATAAACTTAATTTCTGGTGTTCATTCATAAATAATTCAGTTCTGCATAGAAACATTTCCACTGCAATCTCATCATCATATAGTACACACAACTCACCACTGTTATCCTCTTTCTTCTTGCGGTAAATATGACGCCCTCCTCCTAGTAAGAGCAGTGTGATGAACGCGAGAACAATGGTCGAGGCCACCCACGTGCCATACGTGTGTATATACGTGTGTATACACTCCATATCTACAGAATATGAACACAACTACTTAGGAATACGAAGCCTAATATTGTGTTTCACAACTGCTGCCCCAAACTCAACAGGTTTAGTTTTGGTTTCAATTTTGATTGTCTGCAGTCAACATAGACAAATTACCATGCAAAACCTCAAGACTTGAAATCAAAATAGCAATATATATAAATGTGACACAACAGCTAGGTAGAATGCGTTTGGATACAGGTTTGGACAAAGTATGTCTATATGATTGAAATTTGGCTATATGATACTTGGAATCGGACCCTTGGAATCGATAATTTTTATATGATAAAAGCAAAGTAATAGATTTGCTGAGTCAGAACGACTAGACCTGATTATTGGCCTGCATGCCCTTTTGCGTAAGACGAAATCAGGCCTTTTTAGTCTCCGTAATCCGTAGGCAGCCTAAAAAAAATCAACGTTATTCGTAATACAGTAGTACATTAGCGGCAAAGCGTAAAGTCGTAATCAGCTCTGAGACTTTAACGTAATTCATAATCGGCGGCGAAAATTTTGCGTAATTCGTAATCACTACTACCTTCCCCTCCATGCAGGAACCTCATTTCCATTTTTAGTTAAGAAAAGATTAACATTTGACTCGTAAAGATGCATTAATTGAGGTAAAAAATCCGTAAGCAGCACAGTTTCCCATATTGTATGCCCCCCTCCACCGAGACAATGACTTAATCGAAAAATCGTAGCGAAGTTTTCTGAGGTAGAAAGTATTGTAACAGTTCTATTCATCAATTGGTGCTATGTGCTCAAGGTTTGGGTTTTGCCTTATTTTGGGCGTGTTTTTAGGCTTTTTTATCGTTTTTTTTTGCACTGGACTTTTCTTCCTCAACCCAACCCATTCCCAATCCAAAATCCAATCCTCTGCTTGGGGAGTACCCAAGGTGTGGGGAACCCTATGCGACAGCATACACCGTAATGCGTGACCTCACTATGACTACCACCACAGACCACTTGGAAAGGGGAATCCCCATCGTCTGGAAATTTCGTGACGCACTGAACGTATACGTGTTGACATGTAAACTAACGTCATTTTGCCTTCGTATTACAGTCTGGTAACATCGTTCTATTGTCTTCAAGTATGTGGATGTCATGTGACATTGAAAGACAAAAAACAACACCAAAAACCCTTCTTAGGAGCAATAGTTCAGCGTAAACAACATGAGAATATAAGTCCGCCATTTTGGTCAGTTCAGTTTCACATCCTGCACAGTACGTAAAACTCTGCCCATTCTAAGTCAATTTGACGCATTATGTCTTGTTTGACATCATTAACAAGAAAGCACGTGTGCTCTAGTGTCACTGTATCATATCTACACCGTTAAAATGGAAATAAATATCAGATTATTCAGGGAAAAACTGCAATAAAATCAGTTTCACTTTCGACACTATTCTTGTACCAGAGGCATTTTTGCTCTCAAGCTAATCGTGACTAACTGAAATGATGCGACCACACCCACATTTCTATCAAAAAGAAATTTAACATTTTCTCCTAGACAGCAAAGTTTGTTCCTTGGCAGTGTTGCATACTTCTGTAAGCGATAGTATGATGGGAAGCATACGTTTTGAGTCGCACATATGCCTCCTTAGTGTTGTTACTACTGTGGATCAATACTTATTACTATATCAGCAGGTGTCAACTTCAACGGGATTCATTGAAGGTAATGTGCATTTGGTAAATGGATGCCTTACCTGTAGATGAAAGATGCGTAACGAAGCTCGAAAACTGTTGTTAAAACGGCGCCGGCTTGTCGGTCTGAGGCATGAGCACCTTGCAGTTGCGCAGGTGCCAGGTGCTGTGACCTGGTACGTCAGGTGCTTTTTCACGGTCAACAGAAAGGGGTCGTGGCAGAAAAACAGTAGCCTTACAGTACTATCGATATCCATCAGTCTATATCATGTAAAGAGAAATGGAAAAGAAAAGTTTGGCTGCCCTGCACAAAACGTTAGCAATAGCTTTTTCAGGCTTTTGTAGGAAACTTAATTAGGGTGTGAAAACAAACATTTGTACCAAATTTATGGCCTGACTATGATGGAAATCTTATAGAATAAGAAATTACAAAGATTCACACTATGTTAAAACTTTTTTTAGCAATACAGAAAGACAACATTTGCAGAAGTTGTCATTTGAAAACTATAAGTAGTTACTGGTGAAGATAACGTTACCTATTTAAAGGCTTTAAAAGTAAGCGCTAGCTTCCAACAGGTTGTTTCAATGCAGTCTATTATTGAAAACAGATCTGGAATATTTGTCAAATTGAAGTATTGTGAAAAGACTAGCTGCTGCGTTTTATTATATCTTGTATAAACGCTTTTCATCCACGGTTTATTATTGTTTTTGATAAAAAAGGTATTTGACAGGTTGTTGCATCGTGAAGCATGCTGGGAACAGCTGATCACTTCCTGTATAAAAGATGGCGGCCAAGAAGTAGTTTTTCAAGTCTATAATCTCAAGAATAAACCACCACAACTTCGCGCCAAACGACACTCTTTCGTCGCCACAAAAACGCAGAAGACTCTCAGGATGGCGCACGAAAACATAACGTGCATCCCGAAGGACTGGCCCCTGACTATCATCTGTAACGGCGAGGTGTATGATGAGGAAGAACCGCCGCTGACGATCTACGATGCACACTTCTGGATATACCTGGGCGTGTACGTGGCTCTGGTCATGGTGGCAGGTAGGGCAACCCAAAATTGAATTTCAGGATTTCTTCATTCATTGGATGTTAAAAAAAATTCAGAAAACCCTGTTAAAAGGGACTTGTTGTTATAGCTATATGAAATGTAAAAGATTATTGTCCCATGTATCCGCCCCCCTCCCCAAACTTTCCAGTCTAAGTTCCAAAGAACCTCCTTGGTCTAACATGTGAACGCAAATATGGACAGGGAATGATCGCTAAACCAAGGACAGTATGACGTTTTCAAAAAAATTCAATAGATCAGGGCGAACGTATTCTCTTAAAGGCACTAATATAGGTTCTTAGTACAAAGTTTCAGTTTCCTAAATTGCCCCCCTCCCCACGCACATGTAACTTTAGTTAACATAGACACGCCCATATTAATTCACTCTTTCATACATGTTTGTGAAACCACCTGTAACGTTGAATAATGGCCCCAGGGTGTGGTGGAAAATTGTCTAGACTATAGGACAGACATATAGTTCAAGGTCCTGGCCCCTGCATGTGACCTAAGTTCTACACCCAGTATATGTAATTAGTATACACCTCCTAAAGGCATATGTATTGTGTTATCAACTTTTAAACATGTTTTGGATATCCTTAATTTGAACTTCACCATTAAAAAAATCTGTGGTAGTCATGGTGGCTTTTTTTGGCTTTTATTGTTTTAAAAAAACAATACAATGCATAAAGAGGTGGTAAATACGGTCTAACTCTAAGAAAAAGTGATACAATTTATACATAATTGCTCCCCTCCTAAAATTCTTGACGTGTATACAGTAATTTTGTGTGGTACTTTTATATGTCGGTTTTCATGGTCACTTCTGTACCGCAAACTACAACATTCTCCTTGCTGCACCTGCCATTAAATTATGTGAATGTATAGCTCCACGAACATGTCTTTTTTTTCACAGACGGTGAACTTTTGGTACTGTGAACATAAAGTAATTACATGTACATTATTTCTTTACTTAAGGTTTGATGGCAGGGTTGACCATGGGTCTACTGTCTCTGGACAAGAACAGCCTGAAAGTTCTGAAGGAGGGAGGCAAGCCGAGTGAGCGGAAACACGCGGCCAAAATCCTGCCCATCGTGGAGAATCACCATCTCCTGCTGGTCACCCTGCTGCTGACCAATGCAGGCGCCGTGGAGGCCATGCCTATCTTCTTGGACAAGATCTCCAACCCCATCATAGCCATTGTCGTGTCAGTTACGGCAGTGCTCATTTTTGGAGAGTAAGTTACTGTTGTAACAGTGGGGGGTTTATAGGCACTACCAACTGATCCGTCTGACGGGTCTAGACCTTTTAGCCAATTCGGTAGGAGCATCGGATTATAAGATGGCGCCCGGGGGCCGTGGGTTCGATCCCAGCCAGGGGCCAGGGTTTTTTATCTGTTTCTACTCTCCTAATTCTCACATTACTATCACATTAGGCGAGGCAACTAAGGGAGCCTCTTTCATATACTGTATTTGTTGTTATACTGGCTCCCTATATATACAGCAAACATAAACAAGAGGCTCCCTTTAAGTTGAGGAAAAATTAAGTCCATTTATTGTTGAATTGAATAAGCCAGGGTACCATCTTGGTTAGATTACGTCTGCTTCGATTCGATAGTCACCACCCACTAGACTTTCAGACTAGCATGGGACATCCTATTAACAGAAAAATTTGATACTGATGTAAAACAAATGTCAGTACTTTTGCTTGTAATTCAATTCAATTTTCAATTCAATTCTTTATTTCATACCAACGTTACAGACATACAAAAAATGTGTTGCCTGAATGGCATTGGTATTTACAGCAATAACAGCAAGATAAGGTACATAACATATATTACACATATATACATACTATTAAAATATATACATTAAATCAACAGGGCATCCCAGATATGACACGTTTACACAGTCTGGTTGTATAGTCTGATAGACTGATGTAGGAACGAGTTCTGGAGTCTTTTTGTTCTGGCTGGGGGGATGGATATAGTGTTCTTGTTCCTAAGAGAGCGTCCAGTGGCGTTAGCTCTAGAGACAGGGACGAGGTCGTGTAGGGGGTGGTTCTCCTGGAGCATCTGTCTAAAGAGTTTCACAGCGGCATCCTCGCGCCTCGACTGCAGGGTGGGTAGTTCGGGAACGTCACGCCTGCCAGCTCGG
>NW_017802824.1:2447924-2487346 GCF_001625305.1 Branchiostoma belcheri
CCGCACGCTCCTGTCCTTGCTACATCCGACAAGTAGGACATGTCCATACTCTAGTACAGGACGCACAAGTGCCAGGTATACCAAGACCAAGTCTGCAACACTGGTTCCTTGTTTAGAGAGTAGCCTCAGATAATGAAGTCTACGAGAGGCTTTTGTGACCATAGAAGTGACTTGTTCTTGGAGGGTTAAGTTCTTGTCGAGGATGAAGCCAAGGCCTTTTGCACTGTCAACCCAGGGTACGCACGCTCCCCCTAGGGTTAGCCTTGGTGGGCTGGGAACAGATCTGCAGAGACATATCTGTAGCATTTGACTTTTCTTCCCATTTAACAGCATGTTGTTGGTGTTGGCCCACGAGTCAAGGTGAGATGTTTCTTCCTTGAGTGTGTTGTCTTCATCTGCTTGGCGTACAAGAATAGTTCTGGACATGGAGACATCGTCCGCATATCCCACGTTCATGGTGTCAGGATGAACTGTTGTTCTTGATGCCATGAATAGCAGAAAGAGGTATGGAGACAGCACACCACCCTGTGGGACACCTGATGTTGGCTCCTTCCAGGAGCTGGCCACCCCGTTGACCACTACTCTCTGACGCCGACCGCTGAGATAGCTGTGAATCCACGTTACCATGTGTGGACTAGCCTGGATATCGATCACATGCTGTAGCAGAATAGCATGGTCGACTCGGTCGAAGGCTTTCGACATATCGGCGAACAGAGCTCTGACGAGGGTTGGTTTCTTAGAATCCAACGCTGTTAGCCAGGTTTGTACCATGCGCACGAGAGCAATTGTTGTCGAAGAGCCCCTCATGTACGCATACTGATCTTTTATGACGGCGCGTAGGGAGGGGAGGAGTCTCTTCAGGATACAACGCTCCATCAGTTTGGCCAGCACGGGTAGGAGAGAGATGGGCCTCATATCGCAGACTTCTGTTGCCTCAGCTGACTTCGGAACTGGTGCGACGTTAGCTGATTTCCAGATGAGCGGTACTGTACCCGACTCATACGACTCGTTGAAGAGGTGAGTTATGATGGGTGCCAGATCTTCAGCATGCTCTTTAAGGATCCAGCTGTAACTGATTTGTTCTAATGGTATGCCGGTTAACTTTTTTTAACAGGGTTATACCACAAGCAGTGTGCTCGCGGTACGGACTTGCAATAGGAGCATTTTTCTCACCGTAAGTTTTCATCTCTTGGCTTTTCAATGCCCATTTATGTTCTCTGGAAATAGCGAAGCTATAGCTCAGTTGTCAGCAACTTTAATTATGTTTACCGAAGGAAAACATTGTTTTTACTCAGTTTCTTCCTCTTCTTCTGTTTCAAACACTAACCTCTGACCTGGCCAGTGACATGATTTGTTGACGTCTGCCACCATGGTGACTGGTGTTGGGTTACATAATGTTGCAATTTCATGGTCTGCTCTACTCCTGTCACCATATACTCGTAGTACATGTATGTGAATGTGTTTGAGTAAAAATTAACAGGGCAGACCATGTCCGAAGGTAAACATTATGCATTTGCTTTGCAAATGTTACTTCTCTAGTTATATTCTGTCTTGAGAGATGAAGGGTCAGTGCGCTATTGCAACTGAGAGTACTATTAATGAAGTGATTGATACACATATGTGAAACAGTTCGTTCTCTGTCCCCCCCAGCATGGTCCGTGTGCTGATATTCCTGACCTTCATCATCTCCTGGCCCCTCTCCAAGTTGCTGGACTGTTTACTAGGAGAGGACCATGGTACTTTCTTCAGGAGAGCAGGTGATTACTTTTTTTCAGGAATATGCTATTTTTGTATGAAAATAATATTTTCAAATTAATAGAATAATATATTCAAAACAATAGAAACCCCAGGTAGTCCAAATCGGTGACAAATACAATGTGTATTTGAAAAAAAAAACATGATGTCAACAATTTGGGCCACCTGGCAGATTGCTGATGGTACTGCAGCAGAAGTTCTGGTTTTTGTATCTTGCTCATATATACTTGTTATGATTGATATGTAGATATCATGACCTTGATCTTCTGTTCCCCTCATAGTTTTGCACATTTCTCTGCACTTTTCTCAGCTTCTTGCACTTTTGTCTAAGACCTTCTAGGGACAAACCTTGCTTGGTAGGTCTCCAACTCTCATTAACTCATGTGAAAGTGCTTATTGCTTTTCATTTGTCAAAAAAAGTTTAACTTTCCTTTGATTTCCTTGTATGCTTTTCTTACTTATCCTTTACCCACATGTACATTTTGTAGGTTTAATTTGACTGTAGTACAGGTGTGGTGAAATGGTAGTACAGTGTAGTAGTATTTAGTGCCCAGGTAAATGGATTGTACCCATTATATGTTCTTCTCCCCTAGAGTTGAGGGCTCTAGTGGACATACATGCTGAAGAAGCCAGGGAGAATGAAGAACCCCTGAACACAGATGAGGTTCTCATTATACAGGTGGGGTTCACCTTTTTATAGTTACATGTACTCATATTGTGTCTTATTTGTAACTTTCTACAAGTTTGAATTTGACCTCTAAATATTCAGCAGTAAAACTAAAAGAAAATATCATAGTTCAAACAACCCACCAGTTGAAAGAAAATGGTTAGCATCTGTTGTTAAAAGATGCAACAAAACAATGAGTACATGTATGTGGTTGCAAACAATGTAGATGTACTTGAATTGACCATCTTAAATGTTGGCTATTTTAAACAGGGAGCACTACAGATGAGGGACAAGACTGCTGGTTCAGCCCTCACACCATTTGACAAGGTGTTCATGCTCAGTATTGACGGCAAAATGGACAAGGAGACAATGGATATGGTAGGTGTAGACAACAAGCAAGTTTTGAAGTGATTTCCAACACAAGAAATTGGACTTACCCAAATTTTCCATTGTGCAACTCCCACTCTTTGTCAAGGAATGAGCAATCCACCGCTTGGTCCGCTTCTGTGATGTCATGTTATGCAGACACACGTGACTCGGTGAGCAGTGGGTCATAGGTTGCAGAAAGTCTGTAGCGCCCCCTGTCTTTGTTGAGGGATGCTTGCAATGCCCTGCTGTAGATGGCCTCTTTAATACACCTCATGCAAGAGCCCTGTTACAACTGGCTTTGGCTATATCTAAATTCGGTGCTATGATGAGTCCCAAGTACTAGTATGTAAATAGTTAAAGATAAGGCAGGCCTTTGCTTCAATGTTTTTTATGTTTACCCTCAAAGAAAAACACTGTTTTTGCTTTGTTTTTTCATCTTCCTCTTCTTCTTCTCCAAACAAATAAGGTCAATGACCCGGACCAGACATCTGTCACCATGGTAACTGGTGTTGGGTTACATCATGTTGCAGTTTTATACCTGGAGGGATTTGGACTCCTGTCATAATGAATGACTTTTAACAGAGAATTAACAGAGCAGACCATATGTGAAGGTAACCATTATGTATTTTCTTTGCAAATGTTACATTCTTATTATTTTTCTATGCCCACCCATAGGTCATTGAAGCAGGTCATTCCAGAGTCCCTGTGTATGATGGGGAGAAGACCAACATTGTCGGGCTCCTATTGGTCAAGATGTTGATCAAGTTAGACCCGGTAGCAGCCACGCCCATCCGGAGTATCCTACAGGAGAACCCCCGGTACTTACCAGCCGTTAGGGAAGACACACCACTGTTTGACCTGCTGAACGAATTCCAGCAAGGGAAATGTGAGCTCTTTATGTTTACCAAAGGAAAACATTGTTTTTGCTCTGTTTCCTCTTCTTCTTCTCCAAACCAAAAAGGTCAATGATCTGAGCCAGACATCTGTTACCATGGTAACTAGTGTTGGGTTACAGCAGGAGTGATTTAGACTCCCGTCTGACTATATACATGAATATGTTTGAGTAAGAATTAACACAGCAGACCATACATGTATGTGAAGGTAAACATTATGCATTGCAAATGTTACCTTACTTGTTTTGCTTTGCCTTTACTTAATTGCTTAATTGTGGTGTGATATGGTTACTCACTTTCTCTCACATCATAATTCAAAGCAACAATATACATGTACATTATACATGTATGTTGATAAAGGTTAAACATCTAATACAAATGTAGTAAGTAATAACATACACAAGAAAACTGTTAACTCAAGCAACGAGAATGCTTTCTAAAATCTACCCAGTTGTGTGAGTAAATGTTTTCTTGTGTCAAGGCCACAAAGTTGCAGATTCAATTTCAAATACCAACCAAACTGTAGAATGTTTTTGACACATGTACACTTACTAAACTGGAGTTTTTACATACACATTGTATATCCCTCTCTTTAGGCCATTCATTACGTTATGAGTTTTTGCATACAATTGTTTATCCCTCTTTTACCCATATAACCATATTACATTACTATAGGCCTTACTGAAAAGGAAACTTGTGTTTCAGGTCACATGTGTGCTGTTAGAATGGTGGACTCAACTGGTGAAGCTGGGGTAAGAATATAAGACAGGAATTTTATTACTGATCTCTTTCCCTCCTTTGCTACAAATTATCATAGATACATAAACATTATCTCACTACTCCTGTTATCCGTATATCTACTTACTAATAGGTGTTAATATGGTTTCTCTATAATAATACTGCATATATATATATATTGCCTGTCTGTTTCTAGTATTTCTGGTATCCTATTTCTATATGACTTAACGGCCAACCTCATCTCTTTTTTTGGTCCCTCTATACATGCTGCATGCATATCTGATGCTCAGACACAGGTGAGCTTTTCTGAATGTTAAGAATCATTCCCTAAATGAAAAGAACATCTTTCTTAAAGTTTATGTTGAATTATAAAAGGTCAGTGAAACAGGAAAGAACAATAACATATTAGTTCTGAACATGTATGTGTACTGCATATCAGAAGAATAGTACAGGATTCGTGATAGTAACATGATTAAAAGTGGTTAACATGTAAGAGAATTACCTTACCAAAAGTAAGGTATTCTCTTGCTTGGCAAAAAGGATAGGGAAAGAAACAGTACAGAATCTAGTATAGATAGATACACAAGAAAACAGTTATTCAAGCAATTGGCTAGATTTTTTTATGTAGATAGATAATATTATACTACCGGTAACTATTACAGTTGAACTACAATGTATTACAGTGACCACCTCTACCAAAAACTCATGGTCTTTTGTAGAGGTTGGTCTTTTGTTGACTTTTTGGTCTACCCTATTGACATATGCATTTACAATGTAATTTTTAAGATCCTTTCTATAGTGACCACATATCCATATAGACCTGGTTTTATGGTGCCCTGAGTGATCTTCTTGTCCAGTTTTGAATAAAAAAATCCTGATCTCTGTGATCCCACAGGATGTCCTGGGTGTGATCACACTGGAGGATGTGATTGAGGAGTTGATCCAGGAGGAGATCATGGATGAGTCTGATGTCGTCGCTGATGTGAACCGCAGAGTCAACCTGGCACGGGCCAGGGCATCACGACAGATGTCCAGACAGTCTCCTAGAAGGGTAAGGAGTATCTATATGTGTCTGTTTTGTGTACATGTGTCTGTTTCCATATCTACAATGTTTGTACAACCGTGAAGTGGGATAAGAAACTAAGGAGAGAAATGGATAGATGTGTCTGTGTTGTAGGTATCTAGCAGTTCCCATATGTACATGAAGAACCCCCAAGATGTACATTGTACATACATGTATATATGTGAGTCAGTATTATCTGTAGATGTATGTGTACCTGTTTCCATATCTACTTAGAAAATCCCCAAAAGATATAAGGATAGAAATGGGTACAATGTGTATTGTGTATAAGGGTGTGTTTTCATATCTACACAACATACAACTCCCAAAAGGAGTAATGATGGATACATGTATAATGTACATTGTACATAAATACATGTACATGTATATGTGTCAGTGTTTTGTGTATATGTGTCTACATGTAGATCTGTTTCCATATCAGATTCTACAGTATATGTACATCATTCTACAAATGTCTGCAGAACGTACTGCACCTGATCAAAACCCGTTAACACAAAGGAATACAGTCAGTTTGCTGGCAAACTGTACCTCCTTAGGAGACCAACTCCCTAGCTAGCATGTCTATTTGGCCAATTTCTAGTCTTTCCAGCCGCTTCTGAAGCCTGGCAGAGGCTAGCCATGGCTATCCTACATCTATACTACTACTGTAGACTAGTAACTATTAAGAGCAGCTTGATTTGATTGAATTTCAGAGAAGCGAGACAGGGGGGCGTGAGTCTCCTGAGGTGGAGTGCTGCTACCCCTATGGCTTTGATGAGACCACCCCCCTACTGTAACCCCCCTACGGTAATGTCTGATGGTTACATTCACTGTGAATTTCTCACCCTTTTCTGTGTAGGTACAGGGCATAAGGATGGTGGTGTTAAGAAGATATGGCACAACAAGCACACTCTAACACGGTTACTATGTGTAACAACAGGTCACCTTCACTGCATGGGTGTTGTAATGTCATTAATACTGTCTTACAAATAGTGCTGCATACCTAAACCCACATTTAGGTTCGGGTCCGGATTCAAGTCCAGAGGTTTAGGTTCAGTTCCGGACTTGTAAGTCCGGACCTAAACCCATGGCATATACAAAATTGCATGTTGGCAACCTTGCAATGTTGTCTGGGTGAAACTTTGGCTACATAACATGGAGGCCGACACTTGACGATGCCCGATGGCAATGTTTTCTTCATTTTGCAGCAAAGTTTTTGCAATGTACGGAAGGTTTTAGGTGCTTTGGAAAGAAAAGGGCTATGTGAAATGGTCTTTTATGGTAATAAGTCCAGACTCAGTTCTTGACTTTTAGGTTTTTTTGGACTTGAACCTAAACATTCTTACAAGTTCGGATCCAGGTCAAGTGAACTGGTATGCAGCACTACTTACAAGTGTATGTATTTTCTGTATAACTTTTCAGCAGATGGTATTATTTCTTCAATGCATGATAATACGTCTCCTTCTTTGTTACTGACACATTTTGTTTCCTGGGTTTTCTGTTAATTATCAGGTGCAAGTCATTATAATGTTTTAATCTTAGCACTCCAGAGTACCACCATCAATTTTGTGATGTATTTTGCACCGTGTATAATCACATACTAGTACTCTCATTTGTGTCTTTGTGTATGTTGGTGCACATCATTTTATTTACCAAACTGTGTGAAAAAGTGGGTTGTTAAATTGTCTCATACTTACATGTACAAGGCAGGCAGCATTTTCTACAATTGCAATATACATGTAAGACCTAAAATGTAGGACACTGAAATGAAAAGTATGGAAGATATTGAAAGACAGGGCATTTTTGTCTCCAATGCACTCCTAATCTAAATGTTCTTGACTTCTGTACATGCAGATAATATTATTACCTTCGCCAAGAAGGTTATGTTTTCGTAGGCGTTCGTGTGTCTGTGTGTGTGTGTGTCAGCACGATAACTCAAGAAGGCTAAGATGGATTGTCTTGATATTTGGTAGGTGGATAGGTCTTCATGAGACGTGGAACTGATTAAATTTTGGGCCCCCTAGCGGCTTGTTATGGTACTGCAGCTGAACTTCCGGTTTTGATATCTCGTGATCTAGACATGCTAGGGTGACGAAATTTGGATGGTAGGTAGCTCTTGTGCTGGGGAAGAAGTGATGTGAGTTTGGCCTCCCTAGCGGCTTGCTCTGGAACTGCAGGGGCGTTAGTTGAAAAATATTTAAAGGCGGATAACTCTAGAACCGATTGATGGATCGTCGTGATTTTTGGCATGTAGGTAGCTGAAGTGGTGCTTAACATAATAATATTATAATTATGCGTATATTAATGTAATTTGCATAATTAATGAGGAAATTCTATAAATCAGCTGCATTCCATGATAGGACTATTCAAGCTTGTGACATATGTAATTAAGAACGGCAGAAATACAGGCAGATATCGATTATGCAAATGAAGACTTAATTTGCATAATTAATGAGAAAATGTTATATTTACATAGTGGTAACTGCCTGGAATTTCATACTTGGGATATTTGAAAGTTATGTGAAGGTGAACATAACTTATTCAAATAAGGACCTCATTTGCATAATTTATGAGGAAATGCTATAATGGCATCCTTTGATAAGATAAGACTGTCTTCTGGTGTAGAATATGATCAACAGATATAATTGATGCAAATATAGGATCCTATTTGCACAATCAGGGGGATTAATCTATAATTTCTTACTCATAAAGGCTAACATCATTTGGCGAAGGTATGAGATCGTGGAACTCTAGTTATGTATTAATGTAATTTGGAAATCTTTGCATCATGTAGATTCATTTGCTGTAGAAGGCATAGAATAAGATTCATTTACATTTATGAAGATTTACCACATTTGTGGAAGGATTGACATAATTAATAACAAGACTGCTGATTATCACCTCTTCAAAATGTCAGCCCTGAGACCAGACTGTAAGGTTTTGAACCACTCACACCGGGAAGGTCCCCTGCTCTTTTTGACATGTGCGGTGGGTTCTTTAACGTGTGTGGGGTGTGGCTCTCCCAAACACGGGACCTCCATTTAACGTCCTTTCCGAGGGACATCCTTAACCGAAGCTAGATACTCATTTACACCTGAGTGAAGTGAGGAAAGTTGTGTAAAGGGCACAAGATCGGTGACAAAGGGTAGGATTTGAACCTTGGACCTCTTGGGTCTGAGCCAAACACTCTTACTACTGTTACGCCACATGACCCCACATTCAGTCTGGTTAAGCTTAAATTATAACTCAGCCGTCAGAGTAATATTTCAATGTGTTCTATCATAGGCACAGCCAAGGAGAAGCACATCATCAGCTGGGAGTGACTATGGGGCAACACTGACCATAAATACAGACACCAGTGAACATGCAGGTCTGATAGACAACGAGTCCCCTACTGCTGGACACTGATAACATGGCTAAGGAGACTGATCTAAAAAAAGGGAACAGCAATAGTGAAGTTTTATATTGCACATGTATTTGTACCTGGCTGTAGTCTAGCTACTTTTTGTAAAACAGCAATAAACCCCACAGTCTCCTCCTTTCTCCCATGTTCTCCTGCTTTCTCCCAAATTCTTCCATAATCTCCTTTTTTTAATGGAATTGTTTTTGTAGGATGTAGGACAATTTGAAAGGTATGTCATTACCTTTAATTGAAATAGAGTTGAAGAAACAGCCATTGTTTATAAATTGAACATTAGAACATGCACATGTATTGTTAGTCAATATGGAGCATTACCATGAACCTGATATAGTTTCATCCTTATAATAAGATGTGTTCTTTTTATTTGTTTTTTTATGGCATTATTGGTTTATTAATTGCTATGCAGAAAAATTCAATGAAGTAAGCCAAATTTTCTCATAGAATACTTGTGAAAGCAATGACATGTAATTATTGCCATGTTTTCCAGAGGCAATGATATGTAATTGGGAAAATTATCTAATTTGATGAAAGTTTAATCAGAATTGAAGCTGCAATTATATTATGATAGATATAGTTAAATGTAGCTTTTTTTGCAGTCATACATGTACATGTATTTACTAATTTAGGTCTATGGGGTAGTGCAAATGGTGATATTTGGTCACATAGCAGGTGGAATATTGATAGGTGAAGGTTTAAGAATACATGTATTTATACATATTCAGAACAGATTCTTTATACAAGGAAAATTTAAAAGGGCTTGTTGCTGTCTTATTACATTGTATGCATCATGTTGCATTCATTTCAAAAGGTGTTTTTGATCACCCGATTATCAATAATATTACATGCTTATTGTAATGAATACATATTTTTAGTCAGATATTGCCATGTCTTATGATCATAATGAGTACATCTTTTTAGTCAGATGTTGCCATGTCTTATGTACAATATGTACTTAAATTCAGATCATAGCCAAGCATCCTCTAGTTAAAAAACGGTCTGGGAATAATCAAGATTTTATCTAATTCTATTAACATTTGGCCGCTAATTCTCATTGTGTATATTGCAAGCACTGCAAAGTTTAACAGCAATAAAGACATTTTGTACTAGGCAGACCTACAAGGGTCTATGGTGTTATTCTGTGGTCTTTTCATGCAACAAATGTCTCAATTCACTCATTCACTCACACTTCTCACTCACTGACTCACTATCCTGACTTAGATTTATGAAATAATGTAATTTTGTAATTTATGTATAATGTAGTATGAAGCAAGTATAAACTGTAATTTCCAACACAACAAAATGGACTCACCCAAATTTTCGACTGTACAACTCCCGTCTTCGTGAAGGAATGAGCAATCCACCGCTTCCGTGACGTCACGCAGATAACACACGTGACTCTGTGAGCAGTGGATCATAGGTTGCAGAAAGTCTGTGGTGCCCCCCGTCTCTGTTGAGGGATGGTTGTAATGCCCTGATGTAGATGGCCTCTTTAATCCCTCGTGCAAAGAAGTCCGGTTCTGAGTCCAAGATTCTTACTTTGTCCAGTGAGACTGAATGTTTATACTTGCTTCATAGTGATTTCTACCAACACAGATGAACTGTCAAGATAATGTATAATGTAGGTGCATGCTGAGAAATACACATAAACCACAGCCATAATCATTACACAAACTTTATTTATCGCACTATCCAGATAACACTGTACCATTTGAAAACACAACATACCTGGTTTAATACTAGGAAAAGTAAAGAAAAGACGACCATCATTTAAGCCTTCTTAATCCTGACCAAGTACCATTGATAATACATGGTATGAACAGATCAGTTGTTGCAACAAGTTGTATACATGTACTAGATACATTGGAATGTTTTGCAATACTGGTATAGGAACAGCAGTCATGTACAAAATTTATAGGCTAGGGGTGATCAAGAGAGTACTTTTTTCCCCTCTAACCATGTACATGTGACAAATCTCTTCCAAAGTCCTTTGTGAGCAAGGAATAGGTGAGATGACTTGAAGTTTGATAAATACACATCCCTTGTTTGACTATTCATCCATACGTTTGGTGCTTACACTTTGGCTATATCCTACGTCAGTACATTTGACTACGGTAAATATCTTGCACACAAAATTGCTTATACCCCAAACACTAACACTGATTCTTATTCATCATGACAACAGTTAATACTGATGGGACAGTGTTTATAAAAACCTTGATTTTTCTCTTGTATTTTTCATTGCACATGGTGCAAAAGCTACCAAAGCGATGTCATATTTGCCATAACAGTAATTTTGCATTCACTGGCATATTAATGCAAACTGTTGTGCAATACATAATTTCAGTACCATCTTTTTCAATGGTAATCTATTTCACGGTAGTTGAGTGGAAAGATACAAGTTTGAGAAGCTGAATATATTGGCACAATAATTTTCCACATTCATTAATACAAGTCTCTCATGTTTGCTTCCAACACTAGACATACATGACAATAGAGATACAAGACTACAAAGGTACAAAAACAAAACTAGAAGACTATAGCAAAAGAACAAAACAATATAGAAACACATGACCACCGCTACAAGTTAAAAACATGACATACGTTTTCACTGTGACAAAATATGTGCAACCATTACTACATTATAACCGTATAATGTTACGCAACATATACAAACATCAATACATCATCAGATGTATTGACACTAGTAAAACTATGTTCAACACAGTTTTCCAGTCAGTTTCCTGTTGTTGCAGAACTGGAAGTTCATAGGATATAGGGGTCTTCTTTTACACAACCGGTATTATCTCTTAGTGTCTTACCTTGGTTACATTTCAGTGTCTATCAGACAACTTCGTCAGAATCAGAGCTTCTGACTGGAGTTCTGCTTCTTGCTGCTATATGTAACCAATGTAGGTGGCACTTTTGGGGCGAGCACGCAATGCCAAAAGTGCCACCTACATCGGCTACAAATAGCGGCAAGAAGCAGAACTCTAGTCAGAATCTCTGAGGAAGGTGTCTGATAGACACAGAAACGTACGCAAGGTAAGAGACAATTCTGGTTGCATGTGTAAAAGAAAATCCCCATATCCTGTATGTTCTACCAATCTGATGAAACAGTTAACTAATGCTGTGTACCTAAAGCCACATTTAGGTTCAGATCCAGATTCAAGTCCAGAGGTTTAGGTTCAGTTCTGAACTAGTAAGTCCGAACCTAAAACCATGACATATACACAATTGCATGTTGGCAACCTTGCAATGTTGTATGGGCAAAACTGTGGCCACATAACATGGAGGCTGACATTTGACGATGCCCGATGGCAATGTTTTCTTCATTTTGCAACACAGATTTTGCAATCTATGGATGGCTTTAGGTGCTCTGGAAAGAAAAGGGGTACATGACATGTATTTTTTTGTAATAAGTCCGGATTCGGCTCATGACTTTTAGGTGTTCGGACTTAAACCTAAACGTTTTTACAAGTCCAGAATCGGTCCAGCAAACAGGTACACAGCACCAGATGAAACTATTTTGGGATGGGAGTTCGTAATCACGTGTTTAGTCGTCAGGCTTGCGCTTTGGCTTCTTGGGGTTGCGGGAGCGACTCTTGGCCTTACAGAGTGGGCAGATGGGAGCGTTACGGTGGATCTGCTGATGGCAGGATAAGCAAGCCTGGAAAAAAAGATAGTTTTGTTTACCTTTGGATCATACGATAAACAATCCCTCCTTCACTGTGCATCTAACTTTAAAATGGAGGGACTACATGGCTATGCTTCTTAAGTTTGATATATTTTTCTTTTAATGCCTACAGTCCAGAAACCTCAGAAAAGAACAAGCAATAGTAAGAGTTATCAACCAAGAATTGAGGTGTTTAAAAACTATCGTAAAGTGGAACTTGATATTTGAAGACATAACTGCTTCTCATTCTTTTCTGGGCTGGTATTAGATAGTGAAGGTCTCCGGTGCTCTTATGCCGAGCGTACGGTGGTGCCCATCTCCATTTCTGTAGCCCTTGGGCGACACACAGTTGTGCCAGGCACTACAGCAGGGGGCTATTCTACTGGTAGTGTTGTGTGTTTGACCATCCCACTATCTTTCTCATATGTGCTGAGTGCTAAAGCAGGGGAAGAAGTGTGTACCATTTTTAAAAGATACTCAGTGGCTATACAGATAGTTGTCCTGACCTTCATGGGAGGCGGCTGCTGCCGGAAGCCCCGTCCTGTGTCGCCTTTCTGTCGCGCCACTTGGAGCTCCTGGGCTGCAGCAGCTGCTGCTGCAAGGGACTCTGGGATAGGAGGATCGGTCTGATCCGTGGCCCACTCTGCCTTCTGCTTCTCAAAGTACCTGTGATTGGATAGAAATCACTTATAAAGGGTATACAATAAATATCATACTAAGGCCTTGGAAAAAGAAATGTAGTGCTTACAGTTTCCCAAGTGACCCTGGCGAAAATTGGTTGACATTTTTTTCCTCCTTCAACTCCTGGCAAGGCCAGAAAATTTCAATCTGAATCATTCAGATATCTGAAATTCAAACCCTTTGATTGAAATGATACATCAGAAGGATTTTCAGAAGCAAACACTCATTGAGTAAATCACGTAAAACACCAGACGCTTCCTCAAAAGCAAATGGATTCAAGAATGGCTTTTACGTTCTTAAACTGAATTTCTTCCATTACTTCAAAGAAAGTATATTTCCTCTATCACTTCACTTAATCTAAAAGAAAGATTATAGACAATATTCCTACCTACCTACATGTACCTTATTTTTTTTCAGGACTGAAACCAGAAACATAACATTTTTTTTCAGGACTGAAACCAGAAACATAACATTTTTTTCTAGGCATAATCTCATTCCTCTCCAACAATATTTTTTATTCTTTTCCAGTGCATCCCTATTAACCATATTTCTACAAGGGGCCAGACCCCCTAGGGTTGTTTGTTGCATTCAGCACTCAACATGACATTACTCCAAACAAAGCTGAGATGAGGGAGAAAAATTTCAGGCTGGGTAGAAGACTGTAGAGAAGTATACTGACTGAGGGGTGATCCGTTCATCCTCCTCCTCCAGACTGGGGAGTTTCTCCAGGCCGATGGAGGCCCTCAGCTGGTCCACGTGGTCCTTCAGGGGGCACACCTCCTCGTACATACGCTTGGCGGCCTCCAGGGAGCGGTTCCTCTCCACCTCAGCCTGCTTAATGGTCGTCTCCATCTAGGTACAAGAGAACACATCTTTTCACATGCATGTTTTGATTTCCAAATCTTTGACTGCACCAGTTCAAGTTACCATGAACTGACTCTTACATTGACTTTAATGGATTTGTATAATGCTGCACTAATTTAATTTGTTAGTTCATGGATTCGGCCGCATCATTTTTTTCCAATTTGCAAAAAAAATTAAAAAAAAATTCTGGTTTAGAATCAACAGAAAAATGCTCATATTTTGTCCCGAACAGTTGAAGACAGTCTTTTTCTTTGTAGTTGTCACCGTTTTTCTATCATTATCAATGCAACTGGTTGCATTAAAAAAATTCATTGTTTAAATTTGAAACTAGCCTGGTGTGTTGACCAGGCTTTTAGCTAGGGGGGTGTCCAGGGTGTCTTTTGGACGCCCTGTACTGAAAATACTAAGAAATTGGACGCCCTGCTTTCTGGTAGGACACCCTAAAGACGCCCTGTTTTTTTTCCACTCCCAACCCTGCCTTGCACACATGCCTCCCTTCAGCCTTACTATAAATACAAAAATGATGGTTTACTGAAGGAAAAAAACTCAAATTCCTCAAAATCTATAACTCAAAATGCAAAAAGTAGTGTTTGAGAGCATTTTGACTTTCAAAAAAGGCCCCCTAAAAAGCTTGTGCACCGTGCATCTTAAATGCTGAGCATAGCATACAATGCAAAAAATGGACGCCCAACAAAAAAATCCTAGCTAAAAGCCTGGTGTTGACTGAATCATGGCTCCTATTGCAGCATTTAGGGCCATAATAGGCCTGGGATGCCTATGCATAGGCCTGTTTTTATGGAGGATGGTACCCAGGCTTGCTGCTCCAACCCTTTAATCTAATTTCCAAGCAAACCTTTCCAGGGCAATATTGTATGTAAATAACTGGTAAGACAGTACTCACTGAGTATCTAGTACATTGTGTACTAGTATCTGCTGGTTGGTTATGACTTTGCCCGCAAAAGGTCTACTCGGATGTTATAGTCTGAGTGTCAGCCTTTTTAGCTTTCGTGCGCTCCCCACAATTCACTACGGTACCGGCGCAGCTTGATTCGGCTAATTATAATTATCAGTCATTATATAATTAGGAGTATGTGCAGGTTCAGTCTTTTTTGCTGGTAGTGAATTGTGTGGAGCTTACAAAAGCTGAAAAGGCTGACACCCAGGCTACTCTCATCTGCCAAATAAACATACGGGTACGTTTATTTTTTTGGGCCCAAACATCCACCCAGTACGTTCTTATTTTGCACAGTACGTTTATTAATTTTTTGAAAACCAGTAATTTTTTTCAACTTCGTGTGAAAAAAATTGACAAATCATCGACGTGAAGACGTTTATAAACGCATATTGTAGCGAGAAACTTGTCATTTTCGGGCCGGTTTTTGCAATCACCGCGTGCATAAATTCGTCTGAATGTTCTATTGTCATGGGTGGTGCTTATCAAAATACAAAATATTAAATGCTCTTTTTTTTGTCTATTTAAATTCCTAATTGCAAATAACAGTTAAAGATTTGTGCATATATCAGTAAGGGTGCATTTTAGTACAAGAGACACAGGTTACCCGTCAATTTTGGTAATTTTCCGGGGGTACGTTTATTCCGGGGGGTATGTTTATTCGGCAGATGAGAGTAGGGAGGTTATTACCCTTACCAGGTTGATGTCTGCATGGATGAGCCTGAGTTCCTCCACGTGAGCCATCTTCTCCTGTAACAACATGTCCATCTCCTCCCGGTACTCCTTCAGACACACGTTCTCCTGTTCTGTCGTCTCCACGTCCTGCTTAAGACGCGCCTTCACCTTCTCCAGCTGGAGCATCTTACTCCTAAACACAAGTAGACAGTAGTTCGGTGGTAGAAACACTTCTTTTTCAATGTTCTTCAATATTGCAGATGAGTCAAAATTTTGTACCGTATACACAAGTCTCCATACTACAAATTTCTCAACCTAATAATGCAAAATTGCAGATTGTATGATTTTTCTTCTGCAAATCTTTAAAAACTGCTAAATGCAGATGTGTATTTCGAACACTGAACTTAGTTTTTTTTTTAGTTCAACATGCAAAAATATAATACATAGTGGTGACGCACTCAAGCAACATGCTTATATTCACGTCACCACTAGACATAAAATAAAAACTAGAGTTCCACGATCTCATACCTCCGCCAAATGATGTTAGCCTTTATGAGTAAGAAATTATAGATTAATCCCCCTGATTGTGCAAATAGGATCCTATATTTGCATCAATTATATCTGTTGATCATATTCTACACCAGAAGACAGTCTTATCTTATCAAAGAATGCCATTATAGCATTTCCTCATAAATTATGCAAATGAGGTCCTTATTTGAATAAGTTATGTTTAATTATGTTCACCTTCACATAACTCTCAAATATCCCAAGTATGAAATTCCAGGCAGTTACCACTATGTAAATATAATATTTTCTCATTAATTATGCAAATTAAGTCTTCATTTGCATAATCGATATCTGCCTGTATTTCTGCCGTTCTTAATTACATATGTCACAAGCTTGAATAGTCCTATCATGGAATGCAGCTGATTTATAGAATTTCCTCATTAATTATGCAAATTACATTAACATATGCATAATTATAATATTATTATGTTAAGCATCACTTCAGCTACCTACATGCCAAAAATCACGACGATCCATCAATCGGTTCTAGAGTTATCCGCCTTTAAATATTTTTCAACTAACGCCCCTGCAGTTCCAGAGCAAGCCGCTAGGGAGGCCAAACTCACATCACTTCTTCCCCAGCACAAGAGCTACCTACCATCCAAATTTCGTCACCCTAGCATGTCTAGATCACGAGATATCAAAACTGGAAGTTCAGCTGCAGTACCATAACAAGCCGCTAGGGGGCCCAAAATTTAATCAGTTCCACGTCTCATGAAGACCTATCCACCTACCAAATATCAAGACAATCCATTTTAGCCTTCTTGAGTTATCGTGCTGACACACACACACACACACAGACACACGAACGCCTACGAAAACATAACCTTCTTGGCGAAGGTAATTACATCACAAAACTTAGTTGTTTGTCTGCTCCAAAACAGATTGGATGGGGCAAATATAAATCTGCACAGGGCACAGAAATTTAAATATCTTGGACACAACATGCTACGCTCAGAACAATCAATTAATAATGAATGAATGAAGACCTTTATTGTACAAACATACCCACTGGGTTAGGTACAAAGGTTAGCTTGAATATAGCACAAATATATACACAACAATATCAATCTAGTACTAGCACTACAAATTTATTTAATGGAAGTCTCCAATCTTGGCTAGCCAAAAATGCACTCGCACACAAAACTATACACGAGCAAGAGGTAACGTTGATATGTTCATTCTCTAGACTGTTTTTTTATTGCAGATCTCTTATAATTTTCAAAAGATATCTTCCTTTTTGAACCTCCTTGATATCATGAAAAAAAGTCATACATATTGATTAACGGTCCCACCATAAACAATGAAAACAGTCTTTGTGTGCGGCCGGCGCGATCACGCCACCAAACGGCATCTGTCTGCAATTGCAGCATAACTAAACGTGCTAACGCCACACCACTGCCACCTAAACTGTCTATGTTATCTCAGGTTAGCCCTACGATGCTCAATTTCTCACAGATGGGGCATACTTACCGTATTTCCTTCAGGGTTTCGAGCTTGCACAAAATCTCGGCATCTTCGGACGCCATCTTGCCTCCCTGGGTCATTAGTGTTGACCCACGTGACCCTAATTGGATTTTCCCCGCCCGATGATCCTTATCATGTCGCGGCACGCGGGCTACAGTGGATTGTTGTGTGTTTACTGTTTACCCATGATTTTAAAGGCAATTTCAGAGCACCAAAACCAATAAATATTTTGGATAGCAAATCTGTTTGATATTAAAGGCACCCAGTGCAGTTTTTAGGGCTTGGAAACCAGACTTTTCAAAGTCAATATTCTAGTCACTTATATCTCCTTACAAGTTGAAAGAACACTGTCCCAATGTATATGGACATTCATGGAGCAAAAGTACCCAAAATTCTCATGAGAAACGGTTACTGGAAGGACCTGCATTGATTTTTTAGGGTACCACCCAGGAAATAAAGGACTAATCTTGGGGCTTGCTTCAGCAGTTTTAAAAGCCTAAAGTATGAAATACTGATTTAAATGTGCTAATGTGGAACAGTGTGCGTCAATATGTGTCAATATTTAGAATATTTCCAGTTTTGCCTCCCTAAAATTGCATTGGATGACTTTAACATAGAAAATGATACCATAGTATCATTTCTTAGTCCGGTCTTACTCAAAATCCGTTATGTTTTAGGACTACACAATCTAAAATCTCGAAAGTACTTATTTCTAGCAACCATTTAACCTAATAGTATAATTACACAAGTATTAAGAGTAGAGAAATATTTGAAAAAGCACATATATTCTGATATAATATAGTGAATTTCTATTCACAGCACGTTTAGACCCAATCAGGAACATTACAACAACAACTGTACGTAATTGAAAACGTAAACATTATATATTTTAATTACAGTGTAGTTACGGAGAGGCAGACTAGTTTCCTGTCAATAATTATAATTACGTGTGGAAAACAATCACTCGGTCTCTTGTCTGGAGGCTTCTTTCATAAGAAAAATTACATTTTGTGTGGGTGTTCTAAGTAATGTTTTCCAATGTGACAGAAAGAAATACATGCACTACAGCTGCAGGGCCGAACATTTGCTACTGCACAGATATGCCCCACAGTCAAACATGGCTTGTATTTGGCGACATACTATATATATATCATTGGTTTATTTCAAACACAAACACAAATACTAATACACAGAAATTGGTTTTGATGTGATGGATATCAGCATACAATCCCCAACAAATATAGTTCAATAGTCACTTGAAGCTATTATAGGATATTCGCACTATAATCAATATATGCTCTTCTTGCTACTGGTAGTACAACGAACATCACTCCAACTTTTACCATTAGCATGCATATTTAGTGAGTTACAGCAGCAGTGATTCTAACTTCAAAACTCAGGCGCCTAGGCACAAAGCACGTAGCGTTGAATCTATCAATTATCAAACTTATGATAAGAAATAGTTTTTAAATTGGTAGGTATTACGAAATAAAGACTAAACTGAACTGCCTTGCACCAAATGTTCGGCTGGCTCCGTCAACGTTGTTCACTACTCTTTCATGCTAAACATTGGTAGGTGCTTGGTGTTTAATATAACAGTATCAGTAATATGTTCGTGTTTACGCTAGTCAATTTTGTTACGTATTATTGTCGTCTAATTTCTACTTGCCCCTTACAATGTTGGTGTCAATCATCTATTTTAAGTAGTAATGTTATGTGTGTTTTTTTTCAGTTGTAAGTGGTTTTTGCCGAACGTTCCTTTGCTACTTCCTTTCGGTACGTTAGTAAAGCCCTTTCCGTACTTAACTCTCTCAAGTTGAACTCCCCATTCACATAGCCACCAGTTCTGGGTGCCTGATAGTGAACATACGCGTGGGGTGGTGATGTAGAGGTCTCGACACATGTGTCCGTTTCATTGGAGCGACAACTTGCTTGTAGAAGACGTTCAAGTCTTCTGATGTCATCGTCAAATTCTTGCAGGCGTTCTAGTCTCTGGGCGTCGTCTGGGGCGTCGTCTTCGTGTGGTCTTTGGTAGTGAGAATTTGCGACCATGTTACACGCTAGAGCGCCACGTGCGCGTACTCTTTTCTGTGTCCCAGATCTCGTAGCACGAAGTTTAAGTAAAGCTTTCTTCCCCATCACACAAACAAACGCGACAAAAAGTACGGAAACGATAGAAGCTATTGTGCTAATGATAGCTTTCTTGAAAGATATGCTTGTGTCTGTACTTTGCATTTTGTCCATTGTGCGAACCTGTGTGCATCCAAGCCGTTTCATCTCAATTCGTTTTGTCTCCCCTTTCGACGCAACAACGACGGCGCAGATACTGTACAGAGTCGAGGGAGTCAGACCTTTTAAAACTGACACAGGCTCGTTTCCTTGTAGTCGGTATACTTGCCTTTTGGTCCCAATCCCGGATACAACAACGCTACGGCGAATGATCAAGTCTTTGCCATTGTTAAACCACCGCAGTGACACAGATGTAGCCGTAATGTCAGCAACGTGGAAACCTGACGAGAATGACTTGTCTGCAGTGCCTGTTGTTGCCACCTGTTCCGGTGTTGTTGGTGTTTCGCTGGGTCCACTGGATGACGTCCCTTCTTCTAACGTAATTTTCGGTTCTCCACAAAACGTCGATGGTGTTTCCACACACAGAAGTATGTCCCTCCACGTTACAGTTATCGGAGGTTTGACCATTCCGTGCGCTATAGGTTCACGTTTTTCCGTGATACAGCGGTACAGACCACACGACTGTGCCATCACGTTCCTCAGTAGCAGCGGAGAACTTTCGTTCCTCACCGAAATTGTTTCATCGGGAAAGCTACGCGTCCATCTAGTGGGTATGCTCTCCTTATTTGACCCACATGGCAACAACACATCGCTCCCCTCTTTGAGAATAGTTATAGTTGGAGAACGGACGGTGGCATTGGGGTTGACTTCCCTGCAGTTCCTCTGGTAAGAGAAGCGGTGCCAGAGAGCCTCTGTACCATGAGCTTGCCAGGCAATTTCGTGTACCACGCACGTCTCCAAATGTCCTACCACAGAGGAATCGAGGAATTCTACAACGTGTAGGGACGGTCTCGCGGTGTTAATACTGCCGGTGCACCTCAGTGGGTTGCCGGCGAACTGGTGCACAACTGCGGCAGGCAAGCGTGCGATTCCTGCCGGGATTTCGGAGATGTTGTTGGAGGAAACGGAGACCGTCTTCAGTACTGAACTGCTAATCAAAGACACTGCCTCCAGCGGGAACTCTACAAGGTAGTTGTCGGACAGTTCTAAATTTTGTAAGGCCGACAGGCCACGAAAAGCGTTTGGAGAAATTCGAGTGATGCGGTTATTGCCTAGAAGCAGTTGTTGAAGAGAGTGCAATGCCGAGAACACACCATCATCCAATGTCGTCAGAAAGTTGCTACCGAGGTTCAGTAGCAACAGTTTTCCAAGTCCCGCAAAAGCCCCCGACCCGATGTTCTTTATGTTGTTCCCGTATAGGTTGAGATATGCTATGTCATCGCCCTCTAGGAATATGCCATCAACAATCCTAGCAATGCCTTTGCAGCGCAGGTTTATTCTGTTCTGTCCATCGGAACTCGAATGTTCAGCAAGGTGTTCGGTGATGTCACCTCTGGTCAGATTAAGTATAGAATTCAACCTGTTTTGGTCGCGACACAGCACTTTTGCGCGCCTGGCATCCCCCGATGTTACTATGAGCACTAACGTCAACAGATATGTCAGCGAGCTCTTCATTGTACCTGAGCAGTAGGTTTACAAACTAAATAATATTATGTACAGCGTACTGGAGGGAGCACGTACCTTTTGTCAAAGAGTTGGTGAGACTACTGATGACTAGATTGTTCAATGGTGCAATAAATGTATCGTCACGAAAACTTAAGATAAAGCACAATAACATTGAAGGTACCTCAAATGGCAACCACACACCCAACTCAGTAGAAATCAGTGCAATGGCAAGTTATATATATTTCACCAAATGCCCACGCATATTCTTGTCGAATAACACTCAGACAGCAAGTTCCATGAAAATGTACGGCCTCTAGAAATACACGACTTTTTTGAAAGCACGTGTAAAATCAATTAGACTCCCACGACAACATGTGTGCGTTAGTTATCGTTGAATATGAACGAGTTAGTGATAAAATGAATGAACAATTTCCTTTGCAGTTGACAGTTTAATCAGCAGGTAGCTTTGATAGCACAGACTTAATTTCCTCTCTGCAGTTTAATTATTATTACTACCTCACGTGGAACGGGCATGTGACATTTTCTTGAACTTTTTTCATTGCATCTCTCAGTCCAACATTTCTGTCTCCAGAAGTAAGGGAAGCATCATTCAATTTCTTTTCCTGCCGATGAATCCTATCACTTGGGATGCCCAATTTGTTTTACCTGGGGACCGGATATGCCATTCGTGAGAGTAGCAGTAAAAGTAGTAGAAGTAGTAGAAGTAGTAGAAATAGTAGAAATAGTAGAAGTAGGAGAAGTAGGAGAAGTAGTAGAAGTAGTAGAAATAGTAGAAGTGGTAGAAGTAGTAGAAGTAGTAGAAGTAGTAGAAGTAGTAGTAGAAGTAGTAGAAATAGTAGAAGTGGTAGAAGTAGTAGAAATAATAGAAGTAGTAGAAGTAGTAGAAGAAGTAGAAATAGTAGAAGTAGTAGAAGTAGTAGAAGTAGTAGTAGAAGTAGTAGAAGTAGACCGGTCATGTCAGCAGAAATACATACATGCCTCCTGTCAGCCGTATTGGAGGGCTGAATTTACAAACGTACTAGTCTATAAAATGATTCTACATTAACATACATCAATTAAACGTTCAAGTTCAAGGATTCGATTACCAAGTAGACTGACTTTGCAAGATCACAGATGCAACGGTAGGTGGCAGGATCGAAACAATAAATAGTCAAATAATTTGACTATCAATGCGCGCCAGTAAACCCCTGAAAGGAGATTGACCCCTGTACCCTCTCCCACCCAACAAGAAATGCTTCAGCTTTAACGAATGGATCAATATTCTTTCCTTTGAGAGGTTGAATTGTCGAACTAGACATCAAAATTGGCTTAGAATTCAAATCCTCTAGGATAAGGAGTTCGCCATTCCAAAAACTGTCTGAAATTTTCCAATTTAACGATCATTCAAGGGCAATTTTTCTCATAGGAATACTACATACAGATTTAGCTCTCATACGGCATACCTTACAGGCAAAAATATTACATATATAGGAAAATCTTGTCATGTCTCACGGCACGTAAAACGAACATATTTCCATTCATGAACATTTTGAATCTCGGAGGGCTTTCAAAAAGGAGGGTGGGGGGAACAGCAAGTTCCATGAAAATGTACGGCCTCTAGAAATACATGACGTTTTTTGAAAGCACGTGTAAAATCAATTAGACTCCCACGACAACATGTGTACATCAGGTATCGTATTATATATATAGCAAAATCTTGCAATTTCTAACGGCATATGAAACTTTACATATTTACATCCATGGGCATTTTGAATCTCAGAGGGCTTTCAAAAAGGAGGGTGGGGGGGCCATGAAAGTTAATCTCTTTAAAAATTGGAAGTGACCGTTTTTCATTGTTTCTTACGCAGAGGTACCCCGCAAAGTTTTAATACAGTCTCACGAGGAACACCAAGGTCAGTAGATCGATACCCATGGTTTCCCACTAATTGCTTTTTCCACCCGCGGAACTATTAAAAGACACACGAGGATGCTTTGTAGACCTCGAGGCGATTATTTTTCGCCAAAGAAAATCGAAGGCCACCCAAGGGGTTGATTAGACCGAGGTGAAAAGGCCATGCACCACCTGATTAGCAGCAAAGGGCTGTATGTTTTCTCTTCACTTCGGGGGCTATGGGGAGTTAATCAGTTTCCTGATACTACATCTGGTACACACTTATCTTCCTGTCGACATGGATAACACCTGTCTGTGGTGGTCAAATCAACAAGTAGTCTGACGCGCCGATTCTTAGAAAGAGAGCTGAGCCTTTCACGTGAGAGTGAACTTCTAGCTTGGAAAGTTTTATTAGTCTCCTGGTCCTTCATCTTAAAAACACTTAGCTTCCTGTCAACATGGATAAAACCTGTCTACTGTGGTCAAATCAACAAGTTGTCTGATGGGCCAATTCTTAGAAAAATGCAGCGCTATGAATTTCATGCGAGAGTGAACTTCAAGCTTGAAAGTTTTTTTTATTAGTGTCTCGGTTAACTTTCTGACAACTTGAATAAAACCTGTCTACTGCAGTTGAATCAACAAATACTCTGATGTGCCGATTCTTAGACCTTGGACATGAGAGTGAACTTCTAGCTTGAAACTTTATAATTTTTGTTTAGTTTCCTGGTCCTTTATCTGGTACACACTTAGCTTCTTGTCGACACGAATAGAACTTGTCTACTGTGATAATAAGATAAGCCAAAAGGCAATGAAGTAACTAAATATGATTTTGGAAACATCATATCGTTTCCAAAATCATATCCAGATGCTTGAGTAACTGCTTTTTGGCAAGGTTATGCATTGATTGGAAAATAAACATAAGAAACCTTGAAGAAACGATAGGGTCACTAAAGGTGGAGGTGGAAACACAACTTCCTGGAACCAGACCTCAGAACGTCGATCAACCTCTGGTTTGATGGGCCAATTCTTAGAAAAAGACAGCGCTATGAATTTCATGCGAGAGTAAACTTCAAGCTTGGAACTTAACACTTGTTATTAGTTTCTTGGTTAGCTTCCTGACAACTTGAATAAAACAAATGTACATAATTTAGAGGATCTTTCAAGGGGATGTAATTCCTCGACTTTTCGTTGCCCCAAGTCGACTAGTTGAGACGAAACTGCAAAACTTTGTTTAAGATATTACATAACTTCTTGCCAACAAAAATGTGTCACACTGTATGTAATGTTTTCTGTATTTTTGTCAATAAAGTATTTAAAAAAACTTGAATAAAACCTGCCTACTGCAGTTGAATCAACAAATACTCTGATGTGCCGATTCTTACAGAGTGAACTTCTAGCTTGAAACTTTATAGTTTTTGTTTAGTTTCCTGGTCCTTTATCTGGGACACAATTAGCTTCCTGTCAACACGAATAGAACTTGTCTACTGTGATAATAAGATAAGCAAAAAGGCAGTGAAGTAACTAGATATGATTTTGGAAACATCATATCGTTTCCAAAATCATATCCAGTTGCTTGAGTAACTGCTTTTTGGCAAGATTATGCAGTGATTGGAAAATAAACATAAGAAACCTTGAAGAAACGATAGGGTCACTAAAGGTGGAGGTGGAAACACAACTTCCCGGAAACGGACGTCAGAACCTCAACACTCGGTAAACAACTCCTTCGGCAGCAATTTCCTGCGGATTTCACGGTTCTGTTCCCCGTGCCATCTTCAATAACAGCCGCGGTGGTGTTTTTCACACATGCCGGGACACATTCAGAAACTCAGGGTTTGTTTGTGATGTAGTCATCGGTGTGGAAACGCCGAGCAAGCCTTCTCCTTTTATCGTGTAATGAAAGACTAGCTGGGTTTTCATTAGATATTGGATGCAGCAAATCTTGTTTAGTCTGCCTTCGTTTTTGATCAGTGTGATAGTCGGTAGCGGTAAACCTAATTTAACACTTCAGGAATAAACAATTCTCACAGAATTGTAGGTTACAGTAGGTTATTATAACCGGGCATGCAAGATAGAGGGGTATCTTCTGGAAACTTTGTTTACTGATTGTATAACAAAGTTTGCAAACTGGATTATTTTTCTGTACAATAATAAGGTCTGCTAATAAACAGTACCTCATACACGCGTTTGCACACATTTGGAGATCATCGTCATCATCTATCAGTTGGGAAAATCTAGTATATATGTCACTCCACATAGCCCAATCAAGCATTACTTCTAGATCTTCTGAATTGTCATGTTGAATTCCAGTGTCTCTAACTAAAGTGTCAGTAAAAGTCAAACTTCTACTATGCAGACGGATGAAACTATTTTGTTGCTTGGCTCAACAGCAATGCCCAACAAATTTACTCGATGGTGAGTGAGTTTTTGATTGAGACAGTGTGGGCGACGTGGACTCATAAATTGTTTCCAGACTCAAAACTCAAACTAGCATGTTGTGTCTAAGATATGTTCTGTGCCCTGCGTAGAAGCTTTGAAGTATTTGGGATAAAGCCCAGTGGGTGTGTGAGCAGCATTTCAATAAGAAACACTTCACATGAGGTGACTACAAAGAACAGGAAATATTATGGCTGTATTGAGATTGTGGCGAAGTAGAGAGCCTTCCTTAATATAAAAAAGTACATATAAATCAAATCATAACAATCCTAGTGTTGATACATGTGACACAAGCATGGACTGTTCATTAGAAACCTTTATGTATTTACTTGCTTTGTTTCAAGTTGTTTCATTTGTAAACATTATTTTCTGGTATAACGGAGCCCACATGATTTGGGGCTTCATCGATGCATCGGTTTTAAAATTCTCTCATTAGTTTTAAAACTCATAAGATGCTTTAGCCTCTGGATATCATTCTGATATATGCAGGGTTCTCACCAGGATTTTTTCACAGCGTAGGGGTCGGGTATAGGAGGGCAACTTTCTCCGCGCATCGAGTCCCAAAAAGAAGGGGTCTGATATTTTCCTTGAAAAATTTTGTAACTCATAACCCCCTAAGACACTTTTTCTTGCTTACTGGGGGACAGATTTTGTTTTCCCTTTGTTATAGCTTCATTCCAAAGTTACATTTTCATTTTTTAAAAGATTTATGAAGCTTCTGCACCCAAAAAACACCCCTACTCTGGTTGAAAGACAGTGTAGGGGGCTAAATTACAGCGTAGGGGGTCCAAGTCACAGCGTAGGGGCCCCTACGCTCAAACAGTCTGGTGAGAACTATGGATATATGCATGTGACTGATTTCCGTCTGCACACATTTGTCAAGTGTAATGGGGCCATTAAATGTTTTAGGGATTCATTAGCTTTAAAACTTATAAGTTGCTTTAGCTTCTTGATATTATTCTGATATATGATACGAAGAAGGGATTTTTGCTTCCAAACATTTTTCAAGTATAATAGAGCCATTACATTATCTAGGTCTGTGCACAATAGTTTTCGAACTCATAAGTTGCTTAAGTTAAGCTTCTAGATATCACTCTGATGTATGCTATTAATAAGGGATTTCCTTAAAGAATATCTATGTCTGAAATAGCCGCCTTTGCGTCAGACAAATCCATTAAAGAGAGTGGTTTCTGATTCACCTTTTGTGACACCATTGCCGTAAAAGAATAGCTCTTTCTTTATTATCTCTTAAGTCTGTCTGAAGAAGTATAACATGGCTGTCACTCATCGGTTGCTTGAAAGTATCCTTAAATGAACATAGCAGACAGCTCCATTACGTGGGTTTAGTCACCATTATAATGAATGAATGAAATACTTTTATTATACATTTATGCTCCTATGAGATATGTACAGGTCATGTATAAAGCACAGCAATATCTCACTATACAAAATTTACAGAGATATTACACTATACATACTAATGTGCACTTCTACCTACCGGTTCGATTAATATGTATAATTTAAACAGTTGTAGGTGTATGAACATATATGGAGCTTATAATACATGGTTTTACTAATTATGAAAATCCATGATGAAAATAAGTTTTCTGTTCTATCTAAAATTTCGAAAACTGGGAAACATATCCCGTATACAATTATAGAGGATATCTATCTCATTTCTATATAATGCACAGTCAACGACAAATTATGACATTCATCCTCAATTTTATCTAAATCACATTGGCAACTTCTTTGCTGTAGAGGAATATGGTAATGTCTGTCTTTGTGAATATAAACTTTATGTTTATGATTATTAGGAACTTGCCCTGGAACGACGCAGATTCCCGCAATTAACACTGTGATTCCAGGAAGAAAATGTGACTTTACATTTCATTTATAAATCTGAACTTCAATGATGACATCCGTCTAGTTCACTAAGTAGGTCTTGAGCCGCAACGGAACATTCGTCACTGTTAACGCCTTTATTTATGGATGTGATTAACGATATACGATTGCACAGGGGCTGCGGATGTGAAAGTTAACTTTTAAGATTGAAAGTATGACATCGTGCAATTGATATCTCTTTGGGGGGGGGGGGCATTCCATTGAAATCGACGACAATTTCCGGGAAATGACGCAGATTCCCGTAATTAACACTGTTTCCAGTAAGAAAATGTGACTTTACATTTGAACTTCAATGATGACATCCGTCTAGTTTACGGAAGGGACTAATGATAACTGGGTCTTGATTCGCAACGGAACATTCGTCATTGTTAACGCCTTTATGGATGTGATTAACTCGCACGACTCTATTACCACTGGTGACACACACACTACTGAGACGTGCAGCACTACTTGCTATTACCCCGGGAATGTAGCGGTATTGTCACATAACCACCTATCCCCTACACATCAATCCCATCATATATTCATTCGACACAGACCAACTACTAATGGAGTTCCTAATAAACATAAACATAAAGTTAGTATTCACAAAGGCAGACATTACCATATTCCTCTACAGCAAAGAAGTTGCAAATTTTGTATCATTAGTCCCTTCCGTAAACTAGACGGATGTCATCATTGAAGTTCAAATGTAAAGTCACATTTTCTTACTGGAAACACAGTGTTAGTTACGGGAATCTGCGTCATTTCCCGGAAATTGTCGTCGATTTCAATGAAATGCCCCCCCTCCAAGAGATATCAACTGCACGATGTCATACTTTCAATCCTTAAAGTTTCACATCCCCAGCCCCTGTACAATCGTAACGTTCAACGACTAAGAAAGTCTTAGAAAGTAATTCTATATCGTACTTCAGAGAGAAAACTTTCCTCCCAACTTGGAAGGGGATGGATTAAGACACTTCCCCTCACGGCGGATGTGACGTCAAAGAGAAGATCGATCTATTTTTGATGTATGCTAAAAATAAGTAAGCCGCCGTGAGCAGCAGTGAGCTGGAAGACTTGGCTCACTCATACGTGCTCCCGCTGTCACCAGAAGAATATAAAACCGCTAGCGACAACAAGGAGATTTTAGAGCCGGGTAGACGAAGCTGGAAAACGGTGTGAACATCCGCAGTGAAGACGTCAAGAATACCACGGTAAGTTTTTACGTTACAATTGATATGAAACAACCAATTTAGAGAGTTGTCGGTATTTCTTACTGTCCAAACAGAGGTTTAGGCTTCGGCTTATTTTTGACGTGTGTTATAGGCGCTTCTAATTAATTGGGCTTTCTGTTTTTCACTGGTATTTTTTTCTAGAGGTTTTGGATACTGTCCTGCCAATGACACTGTCTAGACAATTTGATACTAGCATATTGCAGCCACCAAAAGATCTGCTTGGAGGTTTGGTAATTCGTTTTAGGTATATAGTTTTGCTTCATTCACTATAAAGCTTAATTATATGTAGTCCCGATATTTCCATATATGTAGTCCCTACATTTCACTATATGTAGTCCCGCTATCTTATCGCTGTATACTACAAGAACAGATAGTTCGGGCCATGTAAGTAGCTAAGCATTTACTTTGGTATGGCGAGTTTCGAGCAGAGAATCTCTTAAGCTTAGCAACTATCAGGTAGTTTGCCTTGGAGCGCGTATATACGGCAATGTTTGAGCCGGATGGGACTTATAGTATAAGCCTTAGGACATTTCATGGATTCGCCTCAGCTTTCTCATTTACTGGTTGGCGAATTTTCCTCTTTTAATTAATCAATGACTTACCATCGTAATGAAAAACAAGGCAAGTACTAGTTTTCTTTAACAATTGCTTTAGCTATCAACAAATTGCTCCATGCATTTGCTGATGGATAACTAATTCAAACGTCGATACACTGTATGTAACATAATGCCTCAGATGCAAAGTGAAGGTACATTGTTTAACATGCATGCTGCAATTAGCTATATGGTTAATTGTTCAAGGCATACTTCCTCCAAAAACAATTGGAAGCATATAGCTGTCTCACCAAAACAAACGTCTTTATCTTAAAACGGGGTAATAAGATATTTCGGACATAATTGTATGTGAATTGTACAATTTTGGCGCCAACGTCAATTATTCTCAATCTAGAAACCTCCTTTCAAAATGACATTCGCAAATAGCTCGGATAATTTGGATAATTTTTTTTACGTTCCCACCAGTCTTGCTTGAAAACAACGTGAAAACAAGTAGCGCAGAACGTAGTGCTCGGTAGTCTGCCAAAAACTGCACAGCCATAGAAAATGGAATCAATCGCATATCTTAAGCCAGCGAATATTCGCATTCGTACACTAGTGCACTATGAATATCAATCTGCAGTGTGATGAGACAGATTCAACTTTATGTAAAAATGATAAAAACATTGACTTTCTTTAATGTTTTCCTCGGCCACTGAACGTTTAAAAGTGTATAATGACATTATGTAGCATTAAACGATTCAAAAATAAAGGTCAATTTTCTATTCATTTGTGAAAAAAGGAATTTCCATATATTATGTGAAAAAAGGAATTCCCATATATGGGCCACCCTACTTCATTGCAAGTACCATTCAGTGTAAGTGTAAAAACTCGTATTACACCATACGGGTGTAAGCTGGAAAACGCGCCAATCATAAATGTCAGAAATGTGCCATAATTGCACAAATATGTAAAGTGCAAATAAATTACAATCACATGAAGATTATCTAGGTTGAAAAATATTTCACTTTCTGACACAAACATTTTACATAGTGCCCCATTATTTGGTTAATTAGGCATGGCAGGTCTGGTAGGTTTGAACGTGATTGCTCTTGATGAGGTCCAATGGGCCCAGGAATTCTATGTAGACTCATTATCTGGGTTTTACGTCTGATTTAGTTGCTAATCAGACCTATCGGGGCAGAGAGTTCTCTACCACATGTTGAGTAAAACAAAACTCATCAAGCAGATACGAACGGACTCTCCGTGTCTCTGGCACAGCGTCTGTTAGACTTGAAAAGTTTAAGGTTATACTCATAGGGGAAACAATCACGAGGTAGCTTATTCCAAAGTGATGTTGTTCTGGGAAAGAAGCTTTCAGCGTAGAACTTCCTCCTAAGAGGTGGTGAATGGAGGAAGAAATGGTGATTTGCTTCAGTGGAAGTGGCAAGACGTGTCCTTGCTGAGAATGTTCGAAGTGGGGGCACTAGCGAATGAAGTTCCACGGAGCATTTACGGTGGAAGTAGCGATAAAATAACGCAATGCTTGCAACGTTACGCCTATGTGAGAGTGGTTGTAGGGTGGCGAACAAGTCACTCCCAACAAGATTTTGTACACCGAAGCGAGAAACGAAATTGTATCATTTGTACATTTTGGCTCCACACTCAACTGCATGCGGATGCGAACACCAGATACAACGAATGGCAGAGCGAGAAATAATAGAGTGGGAACGTATCTTAAAAGCGAGAGGAATGACAGAGCTAGAAATGATAAGAGTATCCGGGTACTTATCTTGAGGGTGGGACTTTTTGCAACATAGAACAAATTGAATATCAACTTTAAAAATTCAATAACTTCGCTAAAAGCAAGACTATCACTAGCACTTCTGAAACAGTTCAGTAGCGCATAGTGCTCTAATAGCAGCGAAAAGCGATAGGACATGGAGTAGAGGTACTCATTTTCCTAGTCCATTAGGAAGTGAAACACCATTTGCCCTGCATGACTGACTGAAGTGGGAATTAGATCTGAAACTGTGAGCTATAGATGCTTCTCAACAACATGCACAGTGAGGACACCAAATACACAAGGAGTGACTGAGCTAGAAATGATAGTGTAAGATATTCAACTTTTCCAACTCCATCGAATCCAACGATTCCAAAATATCGACTTTAAAAATGCCACAAGATAAATATCAACAGCAAGACTACCACTAGCACGTTTATAACGGCTCAGTATGCAGCACATAATGTTCTAATAGCAGCGATAGAGCAACAAGACATGGACCCATTTTCCTCGTCCATTAGAAAGGGAAACACCATTTACCCCGCATGGGTCTATGACTGAAGTGGGAATTTCATCTAAAATTGTGAACTATAGATGCAGTAAGAACGTACTGTGCGAACACCTAATATACAAAGAATGACTGAGCTAGAAATGATATCGATAGTGTAATAACGTTAGCTTTTGTTCTTTTTCAACTCAGAACAAATAAATTATAGAAATACCACAAGATAGATATCAACCCCATTAACAGCGAGACTATCGCTTGCACTTTTAAAACAGCTCAGTCACTAGCGCATATAATATAATGCTCTTATAGCAACGCTTTCCTCGTCCATTAGAAAGGGAAATACCATTTGCCCTGCATGACTAACGCATGGGTCTATCACTAAAGTGGGAATTTCATCTAAAACTGTGAGCTGTAGATGCTTCTTAGCAGTAAGAGCACACTTTGCGAACACCAAATTTACAAGGAATGACTGAGCTAGATGTGATAGTGCAGGAACGTTAAACTTTTAAAACTCAGAACAAATGAGCAAATAAACTTTAGAAATACCACAATATTACTCTCAACCTCATCAACAGCAAGACTATCACTACTAGCACTTTTGAAATAGCTCAGTTAGTAGCGCATATAATAGTGAGAAACATCA
The DNA here is from genome assembly GCF_001625305.1 of Branchiostoma belcheri. Lineage (NCBI taxonomy): Eukaryota > Metazoa > Chordata > Leptocardii > Amphioxiformes > Branchiostomatidae > Branchiostoma > Branchiostoma belcheri. Next base: position 2,480,355 of record NW_017802824.1, read on the forward strand.
AATACAAGCGAATGATCTGACTGAGCTAGAAATGAATATTGTAAGAACGCTAACTTTTTAAAACTCAGAACAGATAAACCTAAGAAATACGTACCACAACAGCAAGACTATCACTAGAACTTTTGAAACAGCTCAGTTATAAGCGCATATAATGCTTTAAAAGTAGCGAATGAGCAACAGGACATGTTGAAGTATGCTCTAATAGCAGAGACAGTCCTCGTCCATTAGAAAGGGAAACACCATTTGCCCCGCATGACTGTCGCATGGGTCTATGACTGAAGTGGGAATTTCATCTAAAAGTAGATGCTTTTTACGTAAGAAAGCACAGTGCGAACAGGAATGAGTGGGCTAGAAATGTTAGTGCAGGAACGTTAAACTTTTAAAACTCAACATGTACCAACAAACTTTAGAAATACAACAATATAACTATCAGCCTCATCAACAGCAAGACTATCACTAGCACTTTTGAAATAGCTCACTTAGTAGCGCGTATAATAGTGGGAAACATCAAATACAAGCGAATGATCTGACTGAGCTAGAAATGAATATTGTAAGAACGCTAACTTTTTTAAACTCAGAACAAATAAACCTAAGAAATACGTACCACAACAGCAAGACTATCACTAGAACTTTTGAAACAGCTCAATTATAAGCGCATATAATGCTTTGAAAGTAGTGAAAGAGCAACAGGACATGCTGAAGTATGCTCTAATAGCAGAGATAGTCCTCGTCCATTAGAAAGGGAAACACCATTTACTCCGCATGACTGTCGCATGAGTCTATGTCTGAAGTGGAAATTTCATCTAAAACTGTGAACTATAGATGCAGTAAGAACGTATTATGCGAACACCTAATATACAAAGAATGACTGATCTAGAAATGATAGTGTAATAACGTTAACTTTTGTTCTTTTTCAACTCAGAACAAATAAATTATAGAAATACCACAAGATAAATATCAACCTCATCAACAGCAAGACTATCGCTTGCACTTTTGAAACAGCTCAGTCACTAGCGCATATAATATAATGCTCTTATAGCAACATTTTCCTCGTCCATTAGAAAGGGAAATGCCATTTGCCCCGCATGCATGACTGATGCATGGGTCTATCACTAAAGTGGGAATTTTATTTAAAACTGTGAGCTGTAGATGCTTCTTAGCAGTAAGAACACACAGTGCGAACACAAAATACAAGGAATGACTGAGCTAGAAATGATAGTGTAGTAACGTTAACTTTTTCAACTCAGAACAAATGAACAATTTAAACTTCAGAAATACCACAAGATGGATATCAATTTTATCAACAGCAAGACTATCACTAGCATTTTTAAAACAGCTCAGTCACTAGCGCATATAATATAATGCTCTTATAGCAACATTTTCCTCGTCCAGAAAGGGAAATACCATTTGTGCCACATGACTGACGCACGAGTCTATCACTAAAGTGGGAATTTCATCTAAAACTGTGAGCTATAGATGCTTCTTAGCAGTAAGAACACACAGTGCGAACAACAAATATGCAAGGATTGACTGAGCTAGAAATGATAGTGTAGTAACGTTAACTTTTTTAACTCAGAATAAATGAACAATTTAAACTTCAGAAATACCACAAGATAGATATCAATTTTATCAACAGCAAGACTATCACTAGCACTATTGAAACAGCTCAGTCACTAGCGCATATAATATAATGGTCTTATAGCAACGTTTTCCTCGTCCAGAAAGGGAAGTACCATTTTGTTCCACATGACTGACGCATGGGTCTATCACTAAAGTGGGAATCTCATCTAAAACTGTGAGCTGTAGATGCTTCTTAGCAGTAAGAACACACAGTGCGAACACAAAATACAAGGAATGACTGAGCTGGAAATGATAGTGTAGTAACGTTAACTTTTTCAACTCAGAACAAATGAACAATTTAAACTTCAGAAAGACCACAAGATAGATATCAATTTCATCAACAGCAAGACTATCACTAGCACTTTTGAAACAGTTCAGTCACTACCGCATATAATATAATGCTCTTATAGCAACGTTTTTCTTGTCCAGAAAGGGAAATACCATTTGTGCCACATGACTGACGCATGGGTCTATCACTAAAGTGGGAATTTCATCTAAAACTGTGAGCTGTAGATGCTTCTTAGCAGTAAGAACACACTGTGCGAACACAAAATACAAGGAATGACTGAGCCAGAAAGGATAGTGTAATAACGTTAACTTTTTCAACTCAGAACAAATGAACAATTTAAACTTCAGAAATACCACAAGATAGATATCAATTTTATTAACAGCAAGACTATCACTAGCACTTTTAAAACAGCTCAGTCACTAGCGCATATAATATAATGCTCTTATAGCAACGCTTTCCTCGTCCAGAAAGGGAAATACCATTTGTGCCACATGACTGGCGCACGAGTCTATCACTGAAGTGGGAATTTGCCCTAAAATTATGAGCTATAGATGCTTCTTAGCAGTATCAAATAAGAACGTACTGTGCACTGTTGTATACCAGAAAGTCATTGTGTTTCTCGTATTAGCTAATTCCCAGGCAAATCTTTTGGTAGTTACAGTACGTATACATCAACAGGTCTTCACGTCGTGGATTAGACAGAATATACATTCTTCTATCCCTCCGTCCTATGCACCATGGTGTTACTCAGTATGATATGCATGTAACATCATACTCTGATGTATGCATTTAGCCCTATGGGCATGAACATGCAAATAAAGATATTAAAAGAGTAAATTGCCAAGGCAGTATCAAATTGGCCAGGCAGTGTTCTCTAAGCCACCCGACGGCTGGTGTAAAAAGATACCGGTGCAAAAAAAGAAAACACGATAAAAACGCGTCAAAATTACGCCGAAGCCTGAACTGAATCTGCTTGAAGAGTACGCATAAGCCATCTATCATCACACCCCGATAAAGTGAAGGAAGCCACCGGCCGCTCTTGGAGGCAATTGCCGCCAGATTGTGAAAAATGTCCCGAGCGGCGTGGACGTAGCAATGTCCAATTACATGGAAACTTTGTGATTTATTGCCTTCGAAAAAGACACAATTGAGACATTCCACAGGGACCCTGAGGTGCACTAGCTACAACAACACTTGGAAGTTGGGAAATCTAATCAATTGTTAGCCAAGCATTTCAAGTTGTTGAAGTTTGAAATGCATATAGGCATGGGAGGCGCATATTTCTTTTCTCCATTAAACTCAGGATAAGCTTCCACAAACTACACATTGAAACCGGACGCCATAACCGCACTCCCCTGGAACAACGAATATGTAGGTATTGTAATCTAAATAGGATAGAGGATGAGGAACACTTTGTATTAGAATGTAGTTCATACAACGAAGAGAGAGCTGAGCTTTATAAACTATTGCAATGTATGTTTCCCCATTTCATACATCTTAGCAACACAGATAAGTTCATATTTCTAATGGCTTTAGACAAACCTTCGATCATAAAACACATCTGTACTTATATCTACATCATTACTAAGAAGCGAGAAGCCAACTTATCGTAATTATTAGACTATTTGTCCATATAGAATTAGCAATAGCTTGTACATTGTATATATTCATTGCAAACTGGTACAATAAAGGTCTTCATTCATTCATTTATTCATTATGTGGACTTAGATTTCGATCGCACCAGTGTACCAGTAAGAAAGGCCCGGGTGCAACTAGCATGAGTGTATGTAATATATACAATATTGATTTTTAAAGTTACGCAATGCCCATGATGATACAAAGGTCCAAAATGGTGATTGGGTCACTTTTAACGTGTAACAACTATGCATCAATACGTACAGGGGAAATCTTCATGATCATTCCTAGTTCATCATCTTCAACACATTTACGTTAGGGATGACTTATAATTGCTCCCCAGAGTCTAAAACAAAAGGAGAAAGATAAGATAAGCTCTTAAATATGACAGTTACCATTGCGCATGCAACCTCGTGGAATAAAACATTTCTTTGGATCAAAGAGCAGTTTTCCTCAAAGAACCAAGGCCACGAATTTGGTTATCGTCTTTGGTGGATTTCCTCCAGAATTGATTATAAAGAACTTGGTGGGAAGAGTAAATTGATTGTCAAGGACACGAGAAAAGTGGGATTTTTTTATATTTTTATCTGGTATTTAGACGATATTGATGACTTGTTTGCGTCCTCACACTTAAAGACTCGAAGATGATACGTAATTGGGGAGGAACGCATGATCAATACTTAATGAAGACTGAGGATTTCCGGCAACGAACGGGGGAACCAGGGTTCATACTGATTAAGTGATTAATAACCAAGAGACACGTTCTCACATATTGAATGAATCTGCTACCTTAACTATGAATATATATGATAATTGGTACAAAATTAATGATGAAATGAGGGGGTGTCGTAAGTAATTTTGACTAGAAAAAGAAAACTTTTTTTTACTTTAAGCACTATACGAAAAAAGCTTTTCACATTTGAAATGCTCAGTACGTAAACACTCCGTCCCAGGCGCATACTTACTAGATGCATTAAGTTGCAATTGTGTGAAGTGAAACCCCATGGCGTGGTCCTGGGTACCGCACGGACCCATTAGCCTAGATATACGGCTTTATTCCGCCCTCCTCATGTAGCAAAACGCACGCGTATATTCACCTGCAGTCACTAAAGCCTCAAGCCGTTCCTACCCATTGTCCAACGGCTTTTGAAGTGATTTGGCCGCAAAAATGAACCACGGAATTCGGCATTGTAAGTTATTGACTCATCTTTATCGATTGTGATCCCTATCCTTTTCAGGTAAGGACGACGACGCAAGCTGAGTGCATAGGTGACGAGGGCGTGTCATCGCAGACTCATCACAGGCAAGATGACTACGTGAGGATATAAAATCGTTGCAATATCTTGGCAAATCCGTCGGATAAACTTTGCAAGGTCGAGAATTGCAGAATAGGTGACGACTGAGTGAGGGCGTGTCATCGCAGGCAAGATTACTAGCTACGTGAGGGCATAAAATACCTGCGATATCTTGGCAAATCTTCCGGATAGAATTCGTAAGGTCGGGGATTGCAGCAAACCGTAGAATTGATTCCGTGAACTGTTCTGATCAGTTACCGATACACGGTGAGGGTTGAGTCGTGGTTATCAGATCTGCACAAGCGCAAGGCGAGTCCCTCCCCCGTGTGTCGTAATAACACACCCACCTGCCTTCACCGGGCACAGAAGGAAGTTCAGACGACTGGCGCTAGTGACGTGGTGCACGTGTGGAATAGTAAGTTGTGCGGGACGAACGTTACTTTACAGACTCACTGTGCTGCAACAGAGGAGGACGGCAGACATGGGGAACGCGGACATGGGCTGCTCGGACGATTCGGCCGCTCCACCCGAGTGGACCAAGGTGGTGGTCGCGGCGATTTTAACCGTCATCGCCCTGACGGGACTGTTGGGAAACGGCACCGTCATCCGGACTGTCTGCGCCAACAAGAACATGAGAAACATCCCTAATATCTTCATCACGAGTCTAGCGATCGGGGATTTTATGGTCATGTTGACCTGCGTGCCGTTCACGGTGGCGATGTACTTCCTCAAGGAGTACGAGTTCGGGAACGTCATGTGTAAGTTGACGCCGTTCATGCAACTGACGTCCATCGGGGTGTCCATCTTCACGCTGACGGCCATGAGCCACGATCGGTACCAGGCCATCGTCAACACCATGAACATCCGGCGGAAGCACGCCCTGAGCCGCACCGTAGTGGCCGCCGTTGGCATCTGGCTCGTCAGCATGTCCCTGGGAATCGCGGACGTGGTACGCTCGGAAGTCATCGTCATGTCTCAGAACAACACCAACTACACCATGAAATCCTGCATGCCGTTTTCCCTCGAGCTTATGCCCGTGTACCCGCGTGCACAGACCATGGCCCACTTCGCGCTGCTCTACTGCGTGCCCCTGATGACCATAGCGGCGTTCTACATCCTGATCGCCCGGCACCTCCTCGTCACGTCCCGAAACATCCCCGGCAGGAACAGCTCCGTGGTCAGGCAGATGGAGACCCGGAAGAACGTGGCTAAAACCGTGCTTATCCTGGTGGGAATCTTCGCTCTCTGCTGGCTTCCCGTGCACGTATTCAACCTGTGGCGATGGTTTGCGCTGTACCCTTGCTACCCTCCTCCGGACGTCCACTTCTATGGCATGGCGGTGTCCCAAATTCTAATGTACGCCAACTCCTGTGTCAACCCCTTCGCGCTCTGCCTCTCCAGCAAAAGTTTTCAAACCTACTTCCGTCAGTACCTTTGCTGCAGGGACGATGAGAAGGTGAAGTTTACGGTGACGACCGCGCGGCCGCTGTACAGCGTGCCGCACAACTGTCGACAGATTCCCGGCTCCATGGAGCCATTTCAGATATCCCCTTCCCCGTCCCCTTCCCCATCGCCATCTCATCCTCCAGAAGTAACCAGAACCCCTCAATACAACACCCCGAGGCTTCATCTAATGGTTAACGATGGGGTGTGTCACCAAAGTTCTAAATACAACAACGCAATGGAATAACAATGCAGCTTTGGAGTCGCTGAGGGCCATGCATCTTCAGAAAAAAAACTTCCATCGCAGCAAACACATCGGAATAAGTGCAACATCCAAATGAATGTTCTTCTCTGAATCTGAATTTGAACGTGCAAGGCAAAAAAACCCGACGGATTTGATAAATGTTTGGAGGGTGTGCATTTGAAGCTAGGTCATGTTTCCAGTTAGGTTCATTGTTAACGAACAGTTACATGTGAAGTTACATGTTCCAGGAGATCCATTGCACCGTGGTAGTCAGGACACATATTCAGTAATCAACGAGATTTCGTAGTTGTGGACAATTAGGAAGATGCAACAAGTCATGCATACAGAGATGTGGACACCGATTGAACTGCTCATTGTGCAAACCGTATATTTACCTGTGGATGAAGGTATGTGTTGTTGTGTGAGACTTTTGAGACTGTATACAAAATGTAACTTTCGGGGGGGG
>NW_017802824.1:2489025-2498988 GCF_001625305.1 Branchiostoma belcheri
TTCCCTCCATGGAGGAGGTTGGTGTTGTAAGGTTTTATTTATGTTATCACCTGTATTCATTGTATATGGAAGGTATGTTCAGATGAAGATGAAGAATGGTTAGAAGAAGGCAGATGGGTTTAAATGTAATTTGACGTTATATGGCCATGAATATCATTAACAGCACTAACAGACCTATAATAAAACCAGCCAACCAACCATAGTGAAGAGGTGAGGTCAATGACCTCTCAAGCACCCCATTCAACGGGACTATATTTCCTTCAGTCTCTGTCTAGGGGTAAAAATAGATTGGGCTGCCTCAGCCTGGCCTGCCAGCTGGAGGTATATAAACAAAAACACTCTAGATCTGTCCCAACTTTTGGGTCAAACAGACCATCCTATTATGAAGTAGGGGTGAAAAAATGAAAATCCTTTTAAATTAGGCAATAAAAATATACGACAACCTGCTAATGCGCTCTAAAACGCAAAGAGACTCAACAACTACCCACATACCAAATATTATACCAAACGACCCACCAGATTTTCCAAACATTCAACACAAAAAGACCAACTTTAAACATATTGTAAATATCAAACGCAAACAGCTAGGAAGCCCAAATTTAAACCACTAAACCGTGGTAATAACAACTACATGCTACCTTAATATCGCACAAACAGTCCATAACGCGCAAACAACAGAATAAAAAATTAAACTGCAGTACCAAGGTCAATCACCAGGGGCTCAAAGTCAACCTACACAATCTCCAAGGCCCCATCCATCAATCTGCCAAATATCGTACAGTTCCTTCTCACCGATCTTCAGATATCAGACCAAACATGAAACGGAGTAAAAACAGTACCCCCATTTTCATGGAGGGTAATTAGACGGAATAGAAATATTGTTTGCTAAGGTATATCTAAGGTCCATGTATGAATGTACAGCCCATTTGAAACTAGAATTTAAAGGCATCCAATGTAGGGAGGCAAAACAAAAATATTCTGGATGAGAAAATTTGCCTGAAAGTGACATGTACTGCCATTTCTTAGCACATATATTTTCGTCATCATTTCATACCTGAAGCTTTTGTAATAGCCTCAAAACAAGCTACGTGAGGAGTTCCATTTTGGTACCACCTAGAAATAGCTAGAACCAGTCTTCAGTATGAAACAAGCAACGCGAACAGTTTTCAGTAATTAGCGACATTGCATATTTGCCTCACAGATATCAATATGCTATGATGAAATGTGATACATTCAACATACTGCATTAAAAGATGACCAGAAAATTGACTGGGTGCCTTTAAAACTAATTGACGAAGGCAGGCATCATTAACCTGTGGCCAATCACGTTAACCAATAGTCGACCAGCAGAAACTCATATTTCACCCTTTAATAACAGCTTTGCTCGCTCATGCATTCGATATGTGTCCTATACTTACGCTGGTCACGCATTATGAGGAATATACTAGCATGCTTCATGCATAAAAGGTTACCAAGCCTGCCCCCACACAAGGAAAGATTATAGTTCCATGTTATCTAATGCATCTATCGATCACAATAACAGCAATGGAACTTTACCAGATAGAATGTGTTTCAAATACAAAGTGTAAAAGGAATATTGGCTCACTATCAAATGCGTAGTGACCAAAGTTTATCTAGAGTCAAGCTGTAAGCAGATCTAAGTATAGCTATCCAATTAAATGCCCACGATTATACTTACATTGGAGTCAACGTTACAATAGTAGCAGATTCTAATCAAGAGACGACTCTTTATACCTCGCCAGGAGTGAAATTGGTTTCGTTGGAAATGGAGATTTCTTTGTTGTAGAAAATGGCTTTGGTCAATAGCGGTTCAATTTAAAGTTCTGAAAGTTTGATTAACTATGACAAACGTCTGTTGGAACTATTCTGTTCTAATACTTCTGCAGCATGGTTATTACGGCTTAGGCCACGTCTCCTTAATCTTATGGATGACATCCGCAGGCGCATTAATTTTCGACTGTTCTAAAAACAATGCATGTCCACCGAGGTTCTGGTCTGGCTCTAGGCCTGGGTAGTCCATGATAGTTAGCGACAACACGGAGCTGGGCACCCAGGCTACCGAAGCTCCACGTACACTACGTACAGTGCCGATTCATAAATTCCGCAAAAAGCCAGCATGTGCCGGCCTGTCGTATACGTCGCTAAGTACTGCCCAAATTCACAATACCAGCTTTGTATTCCTGTGGTTTAGTAGCAGTTTATTTTTGGCCGGATTTTTTTATTCGCCCGCGTGCACTAGTTTGGGGATCTTCAGAGGATGTCATCCATAAAATTAAGTCATTGTGGCCTTACGTGGATCTTCACAAACTACAGCTTAAACGTGACAAACTTTACAAACTGTACAAAATATAATTTTCTTCTGTTAAGCAATAATCTATCTGGATTACGTTATTAGTTAGTATTCAATTAATTGTTATTATTTGTTATTATTTTGTTTGTTAATTCAAATGTTGAGCTAACGACCAGCTATGTATTGCTATTTTATCTATTTATCTTTAATTTTGCTGGTTACTTGCTCGCTTCTTTTCTTCTAGTTGCGGGAAAGGCATCGGGTATCAAGAGCAAATTAGTCTCTGCCTTCCTCCGGCACACTCTTCTTGTGTATTTTACTTTATATTGCTGTATTGCCTTTTATAATTAGATAAAGAATACATTTACAAACTTTTAACTTTACAGACATACATATAGCATGTTGTCATAATGACTGAAAACTGAAACGTTATTTCCTGAAGTTCCAAACAAACTCCATTTATCATGTAAAACCTGCACCTAATAACTATATTTCATGTCTTATCTCAGAAGAACACCCTTATATAATATTTATATCAAAAACCATCAGAATCACAGCGTGTTTCAATGTAAGAACCATAATGAAAAACTTGACGACCATGGTTGCTTTCAAGGGCACTTTTTCACCATTAAGCTTTACATGAAGACACAGAGGTCAAGAAGTTTCTCATCTATTGTCGCCAAGAGGTAATAAGTCCAGGTTATGGCTGTAAGAATGTATTCTACCCAGCGTACGTTATCCACTTTGCACCCTAAATTATGAAATACCACTGAATAGAAGAATAATTTTATTGCAATGTATGACGACGACTATTGAACATAGTACAAAAGTTATAAAATGAAGCTTAACACCCTAGTTACTAAAACAAAACAAGTACTAAAACAAGAGCTAGTATAAGATACAACCACATAGGGCTAATCATGAGTTTCCGTATTTTTTCTCTAACGACAAGACAGTATTTTATGTATTTGCCTATTTTTGTATCGTGAGAGTTATTGCACTTGAATATATATATATATATATATATATATACGAATCTGTCCATACCATTGAGTAAAAATTTGTCACGCTTGATTCGATACATGTAAATAGCATAATTATTGTTAGATGAACAACCGTTGTTTTGATTGGCGATGCTAGCAGCAAGAAGTCATCAATAATACAAGTACACTGACAGATCACCGGGATCTTGAAATTAATACCCTACAAAGGCATGTTACACCTTATCGCAGTTTCCTTATGGTTTTAATTGGTTTTTAACCTCCTGCGAATTCACCACTTCATCCCTATGTCACGTCTATTCATTAATTAATGTTCCAAGGGATGTAAGTGTTATCTAAACTAGACATATATCTTTCAACGCAACATTTTTACTGTCGAAGAAAACAATTAAAGGTTTTTGTATGTCATGATAATGCACCATTAATATTTATATCAACAGTCATCAGCATCTCAGCGTGTGTCATTATGAGAACCAAATATGATATATTAGTTTTTAAATCCTTATATATCACACCTATTCATCTAGGCATAAATCTTTTAACGCCACATTTTTATTGTCGAAGAACAATAATGAAATGTTTTTAGATGCCATGATAATACACTCATTAAGAACATGTAGGTTCATTGTCTCTTGTTTGGATTAACAAGGTAAATATGTCTCGAGGTTGTGAAGAAAATTCATTGAAAGCATAATGCTAGAGACAAGAGAATTTATTGCCACTCGATGCAGTTATGAAAACGGATCACGGATGATATGAAATATTTATATCCTAAAACCGTGCTGACACTAGGGGAAAAGGGGAAACTATATCTCAAAGCTATAACACAAAACAATAACGGCCCTCTGTTGCAATTTGTACCCTGAACTCAATAGGAAGAGCTGGGTTAATGGGTTTTTGGTGTTGGCTTGATATTGCCAATGGGTATGATGCCAAGTCAAAAGTACATTCTGCCTGCTGTGGGTCAGTCATAGTTTTCTGGCTAATGTTCATCTTATTGTTGATATTCCATTCTGCCTGCTGAGGGTAAAGCTTGACATTGCCAATGGGTATGATGCCAAGTCAAAAGTACATCCTGCATGCTGTGGATAATAGTTTTCTGGGTAATGTTCAGCTTATTGTTGATATTCCATTCTGCCTGCTGAGGGTAAAGCTTGACATTTGCATTGCCAATGGGTATGATGCCAAGTCAAAAGTACATCCTTCCTGCTGAGGGTCAGTCATAGTTTTCTGGCTAATGTTCAGCTTATTGTTGATATTCCATTCTGCCTGCTGAGGGTAAGGCTTGATTTTGCCAATGGGTATGGTGCCAAGTCAAAAGTACATCCTGCCTGCTGAGGGTCAGTCATAGTTTTCTGGCTAATGTTCAGCCATTGTTGATATTCCACTCTCAGCATGTTCTGAGACATGGGATTATAAAATCAATTGGCCGTTGACCAGCAGCTCTGGTATCCAGAGAGCCTTCCTTAGTTCTAGATCTTTTCAAAGGGCAATCAAAATCGTTTCGATCGGCAGTCTAATCACCAATAGGCTTGTTATTGTTGTGCACGTCGTGCTCTTTGTCTGCTTATCAGAACTTAAAAAACTAACATCTCTAATATACCTTCTGTTGATTCAGGACAGGTCAAAGAGGTAGCCATTCATTACTTAGGCCACACCGTCTTAATTTTATGGATGACATCCTCTGCAGACCCCAAAACTAGTGCGCGCCGGCGAATAAAAAAGATTCCGGCTAAAAAATTAACAAATCTACTAAACCACAGGAATACAAAGCTGGTATTGTGAATTTGCGGCGGTACATAGCGACGTATACGACAAGCCGGCACATGCTGACGTTTTGCGGAATTTATGAATCGGCACGAGTTCTTTCCATCGTTCGGTGACCTGGGTGCCATCCGATCCAGAGTTATTTCTCCGTATTGTCACTAACTACCATGGAGTAGAGTGCTAGTTTAGAGGCCTAGAGCCTCGGTGGACGTGATTTTTTTCTGAGAACAGGCGAAAATCAATCCATTCGCGGATGTCATCCATAAAATTAAGTCGGTGTGGCCTTACATAGTTTGCAGCGCAGGTACAAGCATTATGTACCATCTCTCTGTGATAGAGCATTAGTGATATCAAGATAAATTAAGAATTGTGAAAAATTGTTCTTCAATACCATAAAGGGCAAGTGTGTGGAAAATGCATCTTGTAGACCTTACGATCCATAATAAATAAAATATTAATGGATCTATCTCTTATTAAAAAGGACAGCATTGATTTCCAATATTTCAGGGAAAGCCTTTTTGCACATCATTGTCACTTTTAAAACGTTAAACTTTAGCAAATGTCTCTTTTATTCTGAACGTAAATCTTAAACGAACGGCATTTTCTTTGAGCCAATAGCATTATGTTAGCAATTTGACACAGGCGTTTTCCTATATAATTCTGAAAGTATAGCTGTATCTATGAAATAAAATAGAATAGAATAAAATAGAATAAAATGAAATAAAATAAAATAGAATAAAATAAAATAAAATAAAATAAAATAAAATAAAATAAAATAAAATAAAATAAAATAAAATAAAATAAAATAAAATAAAATAAAATAAAATAAAATAAAATAAAATAAAATAAAATAAAATAAAAGAAAATAAAATAAAATAAAATAAAATAAAATAAAATAAAAGAAAATAAAATACTGTAAAATAAAATAAAATGCCATTACCATATTTGTTCTGTACATAAAATCTTAACGGCACCCTTCCTGATCCGCCCAGTTTGCAGTCGTCTTAACTTTTCTTGCAGAGATTGTTTATTTCTGAGCCATACAGGCCTATAATCTTGCCGCTCAGACCTGGCGTTGGTTGGAGAGGAATGTCCTGTCAGATCTTCCATTAGGTCCAAAATAACGGTCGTTATCCGTCCCCTTCCCTCCCCACACGTGGCACACGGAACCGTTTTGTTCTCCCCTGCTGCACGAATGATGGTGCTTTAATGCAACATTTTAGAGACAATTGGTTTAGAAGCATCATCTTTAGCAGTTGCTATGTCTTTAAGTTCTACCACGAGCAACATTTAGCTGATCTTATGGCCTCTCTCATGGCCATAACCATGGCCTGTTAGCTCCATTAGCTCCATATGTCACCATGTTGCTGCTTTCTAACGACAAATCTACTGCAGGTTGGTGGAACATGTGAAAAGTGTCATGCTAACCAATTTAAAACGACACATATTGCCATAGCCACGCCCTGGTAGTAAACGTTGGCTCCATATCTCATGCTTTCTAACGACAAATCTACTGCAGTTTGGTGCAAAATGTGACAAGTTCCGTACTTATGACCATTTTAAATCTACACATATTGCCATAACCACGCCCTGGTAGTGAACATTGGCTCCATATCTCATGATTTCTAACGACAAATCTACTGCAGTTTGGTGCAATCATGTGTCAGAAGTTTCATACTTACGATCATTTGGAACTACACAGATATTTATGTTTACCGAATCGTTTCCTCTTCTTCTTCCGTTCGAAATACAAAAGGTCAATGACCAGAACCAGACGTCTGTCACCAAGGCAACTGGTGTTGGGTTACATATCATCATGTTGCAATTTTATAGCAGGGGGGATTTAGACTTATGTAACCATATATATGAATGTGTTTGAGTAAGAATTAACAGAGCAGACCACATTATGTCTTTGCTTTTCAAATATTATCTTTCTAGTATAATGTAAGCCCTAAAGAACGTAAAAAGTTACAATGACTCTATATCAACTTGATTGCCACTTTCAGCAACTTTCAGTCACGTACTAGGCATGCTTACTGGTGTCTATCCAGACGGAATGACTTGGGAATACGTTGAGAGAAACATTTTCTTCACCTCCGCGATTTCTTAGAAAGGTAATCCTCCTTATGTACGTTAGAATGACGATGGCGTTTTGTGAATGCCCGTACGTAAATCCGGCATTCCGTTTGAACAACGCAACAGGGACCCATTTTATGCAGCTCTTTGATAGACGTTGCCCCCGGCGAAACATGTGCTGATGAGCTCGTCCTTTTGCTCCTTTTGTGACTTTAACACATTCATCGCAGACTCGGAACCATTTTCCATCAGTTCGGCAACAAAAGGTAACAGTGATAGAAGACTACAGCGAGCAAGCTGAAAAGGAAATGAGCTGGGACAGTCAGAGATGGATAGGATTAAGGTTGTGAGATGCAAGCTTTCGGGTCGCTACATACGACCGATTGAAACTAATGAAATCAGATTATTGGGAGTGCCCGTGAACAGGTACAGACGATGTTACCGACTCGCTATTGGAGCTGCTCACTCACCAGAAGCATCAGTCGGACCGGAGACGTGTCATTATATATATATAGAAGTAGTAATATTCTAGCAGCTACAACTAGCATGGACAGGAAATTAAGTATGGACATGAAAAAGGCTGATACGATGATACTAGTCGTTAAGATGTACTTAAGTATGTTGTTTAGATTAATTGGTTTGTCTTGTATGTGTTTATAACGTTGTATTAAGTTCCTTATTTGATGTCTTCAACATGGCCTTTGATTTGACTTGGCAATTGGATTTATGTTTACTTTCTACTTGTGCTACAATCATGTGACTTCTGTACTGGTGTCTTATAAGCCCATATGGGCTGGGTGACAATGTCGCAAGACACAATAATAAAATTAATTAATTAATTGTAATACTCTATGAGTGGTTCACAACACCAGCAACAACTGTCCATGTCCCACGCGTACATGTATTGCAATTTCGTTCAATAAATCAAATAAAATTAAATCAACAGTTTGTCACCACTAATGTTGTAGGGGAGCAACAAGTATGGTAGGATTTGGATGAATGCCTTTTAAACGCTGTCTCAAACTCATTTGTGGGTTCTAAAATGAGTCTATTGATCTTCCGAAGACTGAATGGAAACTCAAACGTTTCCAGTCGTGTTACATGGAGTCTAAAGAATTCGACTTCTTTTCGAATCATTTTTACATTGTAAAATCGATAGTAACGACCGTTCTGGACCATCGGCGGTAGATCCATGAGCTCGCGGCAATCACAGGGGGTGTTGGTATTGATGGGCAGAGAGGTGTGTACACTTGTGACCTAGAAACTGTTGTGTCTTGTGGCAAATACTCTGGATTGTTCTCTGCCTGAAAGTTTTATTCCATTCATCAATTTTGAACAATAGATAAAGCTGCAGTAGCGTATGCTCATCGATATAGAAACTAAGCAACCAAACTGTAAATACTTTGTTTTTTGCTACATTAGATAGTACAGAGATGTGTGTAAACTTGTGACCTAAAAACTGCTGTGTCTAGTAGCAAATACTCTGGATTGTTCTGTGCCTGAAAGTTTTATTCCATTCATCAATTTTTAGCAATAGATAAAGTTGCAGTATCACATGCTCATCGATATAGACATTAAGCAACCAAAATGTAAATACTAGTACCCTGTTTACATTAGATAGTATAGAGATGTGTAAATTTGTAAGCCAGATTGGATTGTTCTGTGCCAATCCATTCTTAAGTTTATTTCATTCATCAGTTTTGAGTGATAAATAAAGCTGCAGTAGCGCATGCTCATAGATGTAGAAATTAACGAACCAAAACGTAAATACTCTGGTTTTACTAATACATTAAATATTACGTTCTCGTGTGTTGAATATCCAAATCTATGAGGACATTCCAAAACCTGTTGACGAAAGTGAAAAATATTTGTTGATTCTCAGCCAGATGGGCCACTTATATTACAATCAACATCCTCTTACGTGACCTTCCAAAACAGAAGAACCGATGCAGGCCAATGCCCAATGACTGAACATTAATTATTCCACAACCACTAATGATTAGCTTATACCCATCGTAATCCCCGATACATGAGATGTTGTGATGTGAAAATATTCCGCAAATCAACTAACACGCAAGAACTGATCTCAACCTAATTACGAGAGATTGCGATGGATGCAAAAACAATTTTAAAAGTTTGCTCACGTTTGGAGAGTAGTCCCAGCTTCCTGGATGGCGATAGGACGAGGCTGGAATTTTAATTACAGCCAACTGTTGTTCTAGAAAGTAGGCTAATCGCTCTTGTATAGCTCAGGCGCGGTTATTTCTTACAGGTTACGCCGTTTGATCCCACATCAACTCGATAAGCGTAGATCGATAAAATTCATTGTTTTTACGAGTCTGAATCCTCTACCCGGCTTACACGGGGATTTAGTGCCGTCCTAAGGTTCAGTACCTCCGTAAATTGCTATCAGCAGGAGTCGTGGAAGTATAAAGGGCATGTCGATGCGCCTTCCTACATGAAAACATACACGGCCTAGCTCTGCCAGTTCAGAGGTGTCTCAACACATCCACATAGAGTCACTCGGACATTTTGTTTCACTTGACTCTGTAAAGATTTTAGACACTGAACAAGACTATTTCTTGAGAGGGGTGAAGGAAGCCCTATACACCAGGGCCCATCACCCTACATTGAACCGCGACGGGGGTCGACATCGTCTACTAGATACCTTTGACCCAGTGTTGACGTCACAGTTCAAAGAAGCCACGTGACAAGCCTCACTGGGTCAGTCTACTGAGGAAGACCAGAGTGACTGGTCGAACGCTCTAGGTGAGAGAATTTTTTTGTGTTGGACCAAAAGTTTTAACT
>NW_017802824.1:2499008-2530897 GCF_001625305.1 Branchiostoma belcheri
TTTTGATCCAACACAAAAATTCTCTCACCTAGAGCTTTCAACCAGTCACTCTGGTCTTCCTCAGTAGACTGACCCAGTGAAGCTTGTCACGTGGCTTCTTTGAAGTGTGACGTCAACACTGGGTCAAAGGTATCTGGTAGACGATGTCGGCCCCCGTCGCGGTTCAATGTAGGGTGATGGGCCCTGATGTAAATGGCTTCCTTCACCCCTCTCAAGAAATAGTCTTGTTCAGTGTCTAAAATCCTTACAGTGTCAAGTCTAAAATCCTTACAGTGTACATGAAAACATATTCAACCACGTGCAAGGCAACAGAGCAAAAACTGACAACTAACTCTACTACTGGATAGATTACAGAGATTACTTCCGGACGTTTCGAGTGACAGCCATCACTCTTCTTCAGCGTCACTTGAAGAATGAATTGACAGATCACATGCCAAAGAAAGGGATTAACATCACCTTTTCCTACAACGAAGGAGCAAAAAGTGTTTACTAGTTCTGTCAGTTTATTTTAGTGTTTCTGGAAAATGCAGAATGATGGACGTCATTCGAAACATCTGGAAGTAATATCCGTAATCAATCCATGCAGTATTATTTATTTGTTTATTTATTTATTTATTGTTTGATTCAGGCAGAGCCCATAGACAACACAGACAACACAAAATACATAGATCTAAAAATAGTATTGTCTTTGAATATTGTTCACCTGAAAATCTAACCTTCATCAACTTAACAACAGAGATTATCTGACAATGCTATGATGGAACAATGCCCTGCTGACAACATACTTGTACATTCCATGACAAAACGAGAAAACGTAATTAATTCCTGACACAATTTATTACTACATTGTATTAATAGAGTTAGATTAGTATAATTAGCGTCTCTCTTTTGTTATACATTGTTTATGAAACAGACCAGATTCCTATTACAGTTAGTAGAACTGTTAGATATTCTCAACACCACCATATGTGTATGTTAACACCACAAACTATGTATATATCATTTTGCCATACGTTGTACCTGCTACATCTGTTGCGCAATAAAGTTCTTCTTCTATAAAGCTAGTCAATAAACTTAATCGGATCTATACTACATAATTCTTTTGAAAAACAAATAAAATATATCGTCTAGTATTCAAATGCTAACACGTTGAAAACGGAGATAATCCTTAGTAGTATTAGCAACATGTTCTACTAGCCATTGAAGTAATTTTAGCGAAAAATTACTTTGAATTGTCCGAGTTTGTTTTCGTATCACGACTATCCCCCATGCAATACAGTGTTTAAAATCTACTAAGTACAGTGCATTGAATTCTGTGCATGTGTGACCCACTCCTGTCAGAGTGACTGAAGGACCATTAGATATGTGCAAGGCCACTACTCTGTCATGACGGACATCTCCAATATTACTACTTCCCGCCTGTTTTGATGGCAATGGTGACGGATGAGGTAGTTTATAACATAGAAGGGTGCAATTACAGGTTGTGGTTTCCGTGTTCTTTTGTATTTCCCAATAGGACCATGTATAGGAAAAGCCAACATTGTGAAGGGAATTCCATACGCCGTCCAACTTATGACCTTGAATGCCCTTGGGCCAATTAGCAAGACTCACAAAAGTCAAAGCTACGAGCCCCCGATAGTGCTGGGGGAAAAGAATGAATGCTGGGAGAGAGAAGAAATGCTGGGAAAAAAGAAGGAATGCTGGAAGGAAAGCAGGAATGTTGGGGAAAAAAAGAAGGAATGGTTGGAAAGAAAGGAATGCTCGGAGAAAAGAAGGAATGCTGGGAAAAAGAATGAATGCTGGGAGAAAAGAAAGAAAGCTGGGAGAAAAGAAGGAATGCTGGGAAAAAAAGAAGGAATTCTGGAAAAAAGAAGGAATGCTGGGAAAAAGGAGGGAATTTTGGAAAAAAGAATGAATGCTGGGAGAAAAGAAGGAATGCTGGGAAAAAAGAAGGAATGTTGGGAAAAAAGGAATGCTGGAAAAAAAGAAGGAATGCTGGGAGAAAAGAAGGAATGCTGGGAAAAAAGAAGGAATTCTGGAAAAAAAGAAGGAATGCTGGGAGAAAAGAAGGAATGCTGGGAGAAAAGGGAATGCCGCATCTCAGCATCGTTTATTAAGATGTAACAGAGAGAAAAATTATTAGTGATCATGAACTCTTGGACAAGAGAACCCTTCAGTAAGGAGATGCATTTGACATGAAAAGAAAATAAAGATGCAAATATCATCAACATTATTGACTGAGAGAACAATTTTCGTATAAAATCGTCCCTTTCAACACAAAACTGGGAAAATATTTATTTTCCTCACGTGTAAATGACGTCGACCTAAAAGTAACCTTGTGACAAAATTTCATAAATATTGTTTTATGTTCATTGTAGTAAAGGGACCATTTTCTTTGCCCCAACGAAGTTTTTTTAAATTCCAACATCTAATCACAAGACGTGGTGACGGCACACTCAAGTTTTTTTCAACTTATATTAATGCTGTCATCAACACAGAGGACAATGCAATACACATTTTTACCTGACCGAAGTGAGGAAAGTCGTTAAGGAGTTAATTAAAGTGAATTGCATCGATATCTGATAAGTGTGTATAAGACAGTATCTTACAGTGCCTGATATAATGATTGTCTAAATTGTAAAATGCCTAAAGCAACCATTACCAGACCTACCTAGCATTGATCGTCATTGATAAATATACAGCTTTCCATGCAGTTTCATCCCCTCAACTATCCTTATGTTTACCGAAGGAAGTAAAAATGTAGTATATTGTTTTTACTACATTTCTTCTTTTTCTTCTGTTCCAAACACTAACCTCTGACCTGGCCAATGGTCTGCTTTGTTGATGTCTGTCACCATGGTAACTGGTAACTGCAATTTTATAGGAGGGATATAGACTCCTGTCTGAACATATATATGAATCTACATGTAATTTGAGTTAGAAGAGAAAACCATATGCGAAGGTAAACATCATGCATTTGCTTTGCAAATGTTATTATATTACCTTTCTAGTTCTCACGGAAATCCAACACAGTAATTTCTGCTCACTTCTAAACCCAAGGACTATTAGAATGGACATTGTTTCTAGACATGTAACCCATTTTTGGAACAGGTGTCGAGGGAAAAACCGTAGCAATACGTAAAGAATTCCCTTCCCTGCCCTGCCATTAAATTGTCATTAGCCTTTATCGCTTCACAAGTTGGTACCATATGTCAAGTACCCCGGAAAGTCGATTTCTATCGATTCTAATTTACCTTCTTGGGTCAAGACACCATGGGTCAATTCCCAAGCCTTTCAAATGAGTTTCTGAATCATTAAAATTTCCATTTCAATAGTCGATTTGGGTATCTTCTATTTCTGTTATCATTATAGGACCAGTAATCATCTAGTTTTGTATTCAGAACGTTGCAAATTATATTCTATCGAAAATCATTAGTTACGGTTTCCACAATTTTCCAGCATGGAAAAAAACAATTTTCCAGCATGGAAAAAAAAACTAGAAAGGTAACATTTGCAAAGCAGATGCATAATGTTTACCTTCGCATATGGCGTGCTCTGTTAATCTTTACTCAAACACATTCATAGATATGGTAACAGGAGTCTAAATTTCTCCTGCTATGAAATTGCAACACTAGTTACCATGGTGACAGACGTCTGGTTCAGGTCATTGACCTTATTGTTTAGAGAAGAAGAGGAAGAAGAAGAAACAGAGCAAAAACAATACGTTTTCCGTCGGTAAACATGATAACTAAGAAAATCTTCTTACACAATGCAAACATACCCTTTCAAGTCTTTTATACACTCTACACCCACTTTGATTTCTGCAAAACAAATCGTAGCTCTCAGAAGACTTTTTACTTCTGTGTTACTTTGTCGGCCTGTACATTTGTCTGACTCCCTGTCTGCCAGGCTGTCTAGCCGTCTGCCAGCTTGTCTGTGGGTTTGACTAACAATAACGACCGGTCTGCCTGGCTGACATTCCATATACAAATACCTAAATCCTCCTATTCTTTTTACCAGACATAATTTCTACACTGCCCCCGTATGCCCTAACTTTTGGCCGGCAAAGTTTTAGACTTCAAACCGTTGGCATTCAGTACATGTGTAGGTAATGCTGACATATAATCTCATGATATGACTAGAGTTTACCGTCGAAATGGAAGGTGGATTTAACTGTCTGCATCCCTTGCAGTGAAGTTAGACAGTTCGGATTTGGGGTTTTACATGGGCACACATTTCATTTTCTAGGGCCAATCTCCAACTAGATAAAACTGGAACAGAGCCAATGTTAACGTTACTTCTATCAGTTGCCTTCCATTCCTTGCAGGAGAGACACCTTGCGACAGTCAGGTGTTCTGCAGTATTCATTTTTCCTGTGACACATTCAGAACCATTCCCCGATCACCAAGCAGCTATAGCTATGTTCGCCGTGAAGCCCGGACATAATATACGACGCTCGCACGGCAGGCAATTTTTCAGAGAATCTCCAACACCTTTGCTCCTCTGCTTAACCCTATCTAGACCGGGGGGTGGGGGGTGGGCTAAAAGTGCCCGCGCCAACTTTGATGTCATAGCGTCTGAACGGCTAGCGCCAGAACGGCCAAACTTGGTGACTTTTCCTAGAATATTGTTGGTAACAATTCTGTATCATTGGAATATGATAATAATTTTTTTGTGTTGCCATGGCAACGGGTTTCTGACAGGCATTTTTTGCTAAATTTAGTAATTTTCGTTTCAACAATAGAACCTTAATATTTTCCTACTATACGGCCTCCATAGAATAGACTACAGTCCCTTAACTTTGAAAATCCAAGCCTTTCTCAATCTGACACAACGGTCAATCACAAACGCAGTTTAAACTTGCCCACGTTCTGACGCATGGTGAACGCAAATCCTGCAGGTCTGATCAAAATCGCCAGATGTCTATACCTGGCCATGAATGTTGAACAAATGACTAAACACACAGAGATTGCAAAGGAGTTAATTTTTTTCATATCATACGTGCACGATTACTAATGCCTTACACCCAGGTAAGTTTTGTGATTAACATTTCTTAACATCGGTAATCGTAATTTCCTGAAATAGAAAAGCACATAAGAATAGCAAAGTTCTTTGATACCAACCATTTATTTTTCACGAGCCGACGTTTCGATGACCGTCTGTCATCTTCATCAGGGCAATTCTGACAGGTTTACTCTGCACTGACGCTAGATGTTACTTTGTGCATAGTGCACTAAAGGTGTTACATAGTACACAGTGCACTGTTACTTGGTTCGAGCACTTTTTACTGTTAACAATGCATTTCCGAAACTAGTCAGAATTGCCCTGATGAAGATGACAGACGGTCATCGAAACGTCGACTCGTGAAAAAGAAATGGTTGTGATCAAAGAACTTTGCTATAATTCATTCGTTTACCAACCTGATGAAATTATTTACGGGAGAAAAGTACATACTCCTGCAATACCCCGATAAGGTTAACCAGGCATGTGACCGTACTGTGTCGTGATCACGGGTTTAGTGTAGATCTTTCCTGGTAGATTAACACTCATTCCAGTAATCCTCTTAGTAAACCACACGCCGATTTTAATCATACGTTTGTAATTAAAATCTTACGTGAGACAAAGTACGAAATGTTTTAGAAAAGCAAATATATTTAGGCTAACTTTCACTATATGCAGCGTACATATAAATTCTTAGCATTTTCTAGTTGCAATCTTTCATTCCTTTCTATTTCTCTGATTGAGACCTTTACTGAGGGTAGTGGGTCCTTGAATCAAATGATGATTACACTTTATAAGGCAACGCAGAGACCTTGAAGCAGATATTATATTCATAGGGCGTATAAAACTTCAGGTTTATATAATACCAATACACTAAATAAAGATAGGGGTGCAGAAAAGTTTGCAAAAAAATTTGTTTTCACGTGTATTTTCAAAATTGGCCATTCCAGTAGAAGGCAGTCTTGCTTGTGAGTCTATGTGTAGCATTGCAAAGGTCCTCATTGCAAAAGAGAAAAAAAACGCCTTTTCATGCCTTTCAAGTGTATTTCCCTCTAAAAGGTGGCCTTGAACATTTTTCCCAATGGAAAACGACTACGTGTGAATCAAGTACAGGTATCCACATGTTGCGAATTAAGACAGATGAGAAAACATCCAGCCTTTCATGTTAACAGCGCGAACATCAGCAGACGTCCTTTGGGTCCCCTTTCCTATTAGGCCCCATCTCTCGTACTTCACGTACTCAAATGAGACTAATTGGGCGAAATTACAACACCGGTAAGTCACAACCATACCTTGGCTTAGTCAGAGACAACAAGATACAGACAATCAGCCATGCAGATGCGATGCCTTGCTTGCCTTGATTCAGACGTTCGTACATTTCACTCATTTGCACGAGTGGAATGTAGCTCAGATATGGCGACCGCAAAGTCAGCATTCATGTCTATGTCCTTGGTGCTGAAGCGATTTCTGAGGCGCCGCACGCATTATGATTCTGCAACAGAACTGGCCTTTGTTTTTTTCTAACAACTTTTAAACACACATTTTAAGTCTCTGAAGGCCAGGTTCCAAGAACATACAAGGCCAAGCTCAGCCAGTTCAGAAGTTCACAACACATCCACATAGGATCACCCGGACACTTTGTTTCACTTGACACTGCAAGGATTTTGGACACTGAACAAGACTATTTCTTGAGAGGGGTGAAGGAGGCTATATACATCAGGCCCCTTCACTGGACCGCGACGGGGGCCGACATCGTCTACCAGATACCTTTGACCCAGTGTTGACGTCACACTTCAAAGAAGACACTTTATAATAGTTACATTTACTACGGAAGTTTTTGTAAAGCAAAGGCCCATTTGGTCGCAACGTATAACAGGAAAGGCGCAAATTAACCAAACCAGAAACATACGTATTAAACATCTTAGTTTTGGTAGAAACACCTTTCCAAAGCTTCGTTAAGTTAGCTGATTGGTCAAAAGAAAGTTGACGTCAGACGAACTCGACGTCCATCCATCTTGGCACGTTTCTGACTAATTTGTTTTTTCTCTGTAACAAATGCGTCTCTGTTCCCCTTTATTACCAATTGGCCCGCTAAGTTGTGGAAAGCCCCGCTGCTCTGCGGATTTACGAACATTAGGCCCTGTTCGGAGGGAGATTTCCCCTCGGAAAAACAAAGCTAAAACCATTACGTGACTTGAAAGGCTTTGGCAATCTGAGGGAGATTCCCATTTTAGCATCTTTACCATCTCTGAGGACCCTCTTGTGTGCACTATAAAGGATTTGCTTTCACCGGCTAATTAGTCAAGATAAAAGCAAGTTAATTCCAAACACGTAATTAGTAAACACCTTTTCACAACTACGGATCTGAGTGCACTACCTGATTCCATTCGGAGATACAGACAATAGTGACGGATGTAAATTTTGTATTTTGTATATAAAAAAAACAATAAAGTGCTCTTTTCAAATGTCAAGGCAGAGAATTTCGTTTTGATATTCCGGCAGGAGTGCATTAAAACATTAATAAGCTCAGCTGTTTGAACTGCGAGGTGGAATTCTTTGGTAGCTAGAAATATGGTCTAACGGGAGCAGAGATTGAAAAGACAGCACGTGTTTTCAGCGCCGTAGTGGTTTGTCCCATTTTAGCATCTTTACCATCTCTGAGGACCCTCATGTGTGGTATATAAAGGAATTCCTTTCACCGGCTAATTAGACAAGATAAAAGCAAGTTAATTCCGATCACGTAATTAGTAAACACCTTTTCACAACTACGGATCTGAGTGCACTACCTGATTCCATTCGGAGATACAGACAATAGTGACGGATGTAAATTTTGTATATTTTGTATATAAAAAAGCAATAAAGTGCTCTATTCAAATGTCAAGGCAGAGAATTTCGTATTGATATTCCGACAGGAGTGCATTAAAACATTAAGCTCAGCTGTTTGAACTGCGAGGTGGAATACTTTGGTCGCTAAAATTATGGTCTAACGGTAGCAGAGATTGAAAAGAAAGCACGTGTGTTCAGCGCCGTAGTAGTTTGTCCCATTTTAGCATCTTCACCATCTCTGAGGACCCTCATGTGTGGCTATGAAGGAATTGCTTTCACCGGATAATTAGACAAGATAAAAGAAAGTTAATTCCGATCACGTAATGAGTAAACACCTTGTTACGACTTCGGATCTGAGTGCACAGGCTGATTTCATTCGGAGATATAGACAGTAGTGAGGGATGCACATTTTGTATTTTGTATTTAGGCCACAGCAAGTAAATTTTATGGATGACATCCTCCACAGACTCCAAATCTAATGCGAGCGGGCGAAAAAAAACAAGGCGAGCCGAAAAAACAAGGTTCCTACATTTTCAAACTTTGACTCAATCATTGTACAAATGGTTTTGATTTAGTAGGAACATCACATATACACAGCCAGCATCACATATCACTGCATCAAAGTAAGAAACAAAACATTAAATCAGAGCCTTTTCTTGTCTCCTCTCTTCATAGTTATCTGTCATCCACCTTCCGGCATGGCAACAGACATCTTTGCCCATTTTCGGCATGTTGACCACTGTCAGAAGGCAACAAAATTTCTTTTTTTTTAATCAGACGAAAATTAATGGGCGTGCTGATGTCATCCATAAAAATTACTTGCTGTGGCCTTATTTCATTCGCACAGTTATAAAAAAAAAATAAGCAAATTACATAAAATAAAATAATGTGCAGGAGAGGACAGAAAGCCTTCAGGGCTTGTAGATTAGGCTCTCTTTTTCTCTAACTTAATCACGAAATGAAAGTTATGAAATAAATTTGATAAATGATAAGGAATTAACGGAAAAACTATAAAGACAACTAATACATAAACTAGAGAGGTAACATTTGCAAGCAAATGCAATATGTTTACCTCAGGATGGTCTTGCCCAAGATTTAACGTTACACCTTTATTGGGAAAGGATGGATAGAAGGATATTTTGCTTATATTACTGACTTTGATGTACTGTTATTATAGAGTAACATTACCGTTATAACTGAGGGATTTGAGTGTTTTTGCCCTTGTAAGGCCAAGGATGAAGTTTAAAATGACGTTTTGCGGTAAGATGTACTTATTCATCGTATAAAAGGTAGAGGCAAGTAATGCATTGTACATACAGCAGCTCAACTCATTGCTCTGGAGGCCATACGTTGCTCCCAACTTGTTTTTTTTGTGTTTGCCAAAATAAATAATAAACAATAAACACCATCAAACGTTTACTCAGACTGATGAACAGTTTTCATCGTAGAATACGATTCTACTTATTATATTAGAATATCATAAATGCTATCTCTCTCAAAGGATAATGAAATCTAAATTTTTACAATTACCTTTTTCATGTTTTGCGACAAAAACAAGCAGGTATTTCAATTTGTGTAATCGGTCTGCCCTTTACGCTATTCATCTTTTTTCGGTTTTAATTGTGTATATATGAAATAAGATTAGGTCCCAAGCTACTCTAAAACAAGATGTTTGCTGTAGGATACTTCATATGTATATATGACATTTGCTTCGAGTAGAAAAGGCGACGTACACATTTCTAGGTGCTCAGACCTAGTCTGTCTCACACCATCCTTCAGCTGACCAACAAGTGGCGTCATGTTTGGACGTCAGAAACAGCCCAAAGCTGAGGACACAGCAGGTAGGGTGTCTCTGCATAATATTGAATGAAGACCTTTATTGTACGCAAATACCCACAGGAAAGACGTCGCAGTTTGTTTACAGTTTGCAATGAATTTATACAATGCACAAGCTAGTGCTAATTCTATGTACTATGGACACAAAGTCTAATAATTACGATAATTTGGCTTCTTCTCGCTTCTTAGTAACGATGTAGATATAAGTACAGATGTGTTTTATAAAATAATGAGAAGTTTATTGCAAATTCGTGCCCGGGGGCTAATTGCAAATTACAAACATTAAAGGACAATGAAACAAAGTATAAAATAACTGAAATCTACATGATAAAAGGTAGTTGTCTAAAGCTACACCTATGTCTAAAACTATGTCTAAGGGGTTTGACTTCTCTTTTTTTAGACCATGGAAGACGTAATGTCCCAACTTTTCCAAAATTAGTGGGTTTTAGGAAGTTAGAAGAAGAATTAGTTTTTCTTTGTCTGTAAGTTTAGTAATATTGGGATAAATTGTAGAAGTTTGAATAGTTAACTCATTTCGAGCGTTGCTATGAAAGGAAAAGTTTGAGATAAAGTGTATAACAAGTAAAATTTGTCACCTATATTATTTTCAAGCTCGAATAGGAGACTTGTAAGCTTTAAATACACAACTCTAGTTAATTTATTAGAGGTGTTGCACTTGTTAGAATGATTTTAATAAGTTTTTAATAGAATGATTATCATTTACAATCTACGTTAACGATACATTTTAAATGTTAGCCTGGATGCCAGACCCATAGCACACTGGCCCTCAGTTTTCCATTGAGCAGGGGTCTGGTAGGCAAACTTGGACCTGGCCTGCTCACTGAAAAACGTAAGGCTAGTAAATGGCTAGTAAATGGGAAATGGCATCAACCGTTTCAAATGGAACCAACCGATTACGAGACCAGTTTTGCACGCATTAAACAATAATGTGTCGTACAGCTCGCGCCGCGCGTCGAATAACGTCCGACAGATATATTTTGCAGAGTTTGAGCGATAAATTTGACCCCAAAATGCTGATGTAACGTCGGGGCTTGTGGCTTACCCCAGCCAAAGGGAATATTGTGTCGAGCCCCGGCATCCAGGCTAACCAAGATATTATAGTGGGGCTACTTAACTCCTACGAAAAACTCTATTAGCAAAGTTCCTACCGGCGTAACACTCCCAACGGGCGGTCAGTTCAGCAGTTAAGCTGGGCGGGGGAAAAGACAGCCTGCCCCAACCACTATGGACAGGATACCAGGCAGGGGATACGCAAGAAATGATTTGTTACCATCAGATATGAGTTGAATTATTATTGTTATTATTTCATCATTATGATTATTATTATTAGGTAAGGGTGGTTCACTACATTGTATATTGTATGCTTATTGATAGATGAATAAAAAAAAAATAAATAAAAAACAATGGCAAAATTGTCTTCATATCAAATCATACACATCGGCGTCCCCCGCTTCCTTAATCTTTCTATGTGACTAGAAAGATTAAGGAAGCGGTCCATATCCAGTTGGAACGTGCCGGGATGAATCGCAACGAAGGTTGGGAGCTGCCCAAGTCCTATTTACCCCTACTCCGCAAGGAGGCGGGGGAGGTCAGAAGATCCACACAAGTCTCGACCTTGTCTCGTGTTCTCGCGAGACTAGGTCACTCCTTGAGAAAGGTGTACAGTCGACACCGAAAATTTGGAGGTACGTATTCTACCTTACAAAAATACAGTCACTGATTGAAGAATTTCTACTAACTGTTAA
Organism: Branchiostoma belcheri; assembly: GCF_001625305.1. Taxonomy (NCBI): domain Eukaryota; kingdom Metazoa; phylum Chordata; class Leptocardii; order Amphioxiformes; family Branchiostomatidae; genus Branchiostoma; species Branchiostoma belcheri. Next base: position 2,510,438 of record NW_017802824.1, read on the forward strand.
TTCTACGTGACTGATGAACCTCTTCAACGAAACAATTTCAAACTGTAACTTCCAACACAACAAAATGGACTCAACCAAATTTTCGACTGTACAACTCCAGTCTCGATCTGTCAAGGAATGAGCAATCCACCGCTTCCGTGACGTCACGCAGATAACACACGCGACTCCGTGAGCAGTGGATCATAGGTTGCAGAAAGTCTGTGGCGCCCCCCGTCTCTGTTGAGGGATGGTTGTAATGCCCTGATGTAGATGGTCTCTTTAATCCCTCGTGCAAAGAATTCCGGTTCTGATTTGTTGTTCTTACAGGTGGATCCAACGATGCGGATGCGACAACAGAGAAGAACAGATGTTGGTATTTCAGCAAAAAGATGTTGAAGATCGCCGGCGTCATTCTCATACTCCTCTCATTCTCACTGCCATATTTTGCAGGTCAGCATATTTATTATGTATGACTTCGCAGAAGGGAAACGTATTGTTTTTGCTCAGTGTCTTCCACCTCTATTCCGTCTCCAAACAAACAAACAAACAAACAAACAAACAAACAAAGTCAATGACCTGGACCAGGCGTCTGTAACCATGGTAACATGTGAAGTGACAGGCACCCTGTGGTGTAGGGTTACGTTTTGTAGCAGGGCAGATTTTGATGGGCTGGTCACCATATAATGTATATGAATGTGTTTGAATAAAAATATACAGTTTGATAGGCTACACTATCAGTATGTGAAAGTAAACATGATGCATTTGGTTTGTAAATGTTACCTTTCTAGTGAATGATTTATTTTTGGTCTATCATAACATTTCGTGACGATACTGTGAAACGCAGCAACTGTATTTATTTTTTTTTTATTTATTGATCTTAAAAACAGTTGAGTGGTACCTTCAGTTCAGGACAACTGATTTCCAAGGTAGCCCAACATAAGGCAGAACAAGTTACAAAGGACATACATGTAGACAATCAATTACTTGAACATAGAGATAATAAATAATATGAACAAAGAGTACAAGTAATTAGTCAATCATTGGAAACAGGACATGTCAACCAAAACAAATAGTCAAAATCATAAAGCATAATCATAGTCCATGTCATTCCAGTGGAACGTTACACTTCTTTGTCTCTCTTCTTTAATGCAGAGAAAGTCAGCAAACAGATGACAGAACTCTCTTTGGTGATGGATAACCGGTTCAATGCGATGGAGTTGCGACAAAACGAACTAGAAGAACGTGAGTTATGTCATATAACATCATAAACAACTAGAAAGGCCAATATTTGCTTTGGAGCAAATACAGCGATGGGTTCACCACATTTTACGACATGGCAGGGAAAGAATGGGAAACACAAGGGAAAACAATGATTTACATTGATATAACTATAATATGAAGTAAAATACAACTAAAACAACAGTTGGATAGCTATTCCCTACTTTATTGGTTAGGATTTTTAATTGCATAATGCAAACTGTTGATTTTCAAAATAAAAAAAAACGTCCATGCCCGGCATTCCAATGCTGGAGCAGGAAAGCTTGAAATACCTACCAAAACACTTGAATACAGACATACTGTCAGTATGGAAATGCTTCTGTGCAGGTGTTAATCAAGTTAAATCCCAACAGCCAATCAGCAAGAAGTATAGAGGAAAGCTGCATGCCTATTGGTTGATGCCCTGCATTCCATTGTGATGACTCATGCCCAAACGTGGTAAACAAGGCACACTAACACAGTAATACATTTGCTATAACACAGCCAAAAAACTCAAATAAAACCATTCTAAAAGCCTGTATCACAATAATTTAAAAACGCCTAGGGGTATTTGCCCACTGTACCTCCATACCAAATTTCAGGACCTTGGGCCCTAAAATGAAGAAGCTGAATCCATTTAAAAAATGGCAGGAGGAGAAGGAGGAGGAGAAGAAGAAGAAACATCAGAAAAAGCAATATGGTTTCACCACACCACTTCGTGGTGTGGTGAACCCATAATTATGCCTGCTTTCTGACTAATTTACATTATCTTGTCTTGACTTCTCTGACTTTTGTTCCCCTTTTCGACTTCCAACAAAAAATGTCTTTACTTTATTTTCTTATCAATCAATAGTTAGTGTTTATAAACCTGCATTTCTCCTCTGGTCTCTCAGTCACTGACGAAAGCTAGTGGATACTAGCTGAAACGTCTGACCCTTTCCAAAATCATATCCAGTTGCTCGAATTGAGTAACTGTTTTTTGGCGTATTGTATTACCTGCATGTCTAACCTTCATCGACGAATTATGTCTGTATTTATTTGAATTCCAAAAACACAATACACATAATACATTACATCACACATTCTTTTCAACACTAAGTATAAAATTAGTAAATAAATACAATCGCAAAAGCAATTGATAATTTTCGTTTATTAGCATGCAGACGAACCGCTAAGAATTTTTTCAGATTCCTCCCATTTCATACCATTGTTAAATCTATTTTTCTAATTGGTTCTGGTATCAATAGATGTCAAAATAACTGAGTATATCAAATACATGTTTACTTTTATATTCGCAGAAGAAAAATATATTGTTTTTGCTCCGTTTTTATTCTTCTTCTTCTTCTCCAAACACATAAGGTCAATGACCTGGACCAGACGTCTGTCACCATGATAGATAGTACTGTAGCAGACCTCCTGTGGTGTTGGGTTACATTTAGCAGGCAGAGTTGGAGGGTCTGTTCACCATATTTTATATGCGAATGTGTTTGAGTAAGAATTATCAGAGTAGTAGTTTGCTAGGCTGGACCATGTGAAGGTTAAGCATTATGCACTTGCTTTGCAAACGTTGCGTTTGTTTTCCTTAGGGGCACAAGGGATGCCTGGACCGCCAGGGGAAATGGGGCCCATGGGGCCAGCCGCTCGTGGTCCTATCGGGCCACCTGGCCCCCCTGGCCCACAAGGGATAGTGGGGCCAACTGGGCCCATTGGTCCGCAAGGTCTACCTGGCACACCTGGAAAGGGCAGTGTTAATGCAGGTAAGAAACCATTTCTTTCTGTGTACAAAATTACAACATTCAAATGAATTTATTACCTTCGCCAATAGGTATTGTTTGCATGTATGTATGTAATTTAGCATGGTAACTCAAGACGCTTTGGATGGATTGTCATGAAACTTGGTATGAGCTTAGGTCTAGACCTATTGAAGAAACGATTACACATTGGTCTACCTGGCGGCTTTCCTTGGTACTGCAGCATAACATCCTGTTTCGATATTTCTTGTCATCAGGACATAATAGGGTCATAATTTTTTTTAGTGCTTCACCGTATAGAAAATAACAAATTTTTATCTAACTTCAGTACAAATGTATAATAATGAAAGATTCTCTTCAATTGTTTACAAGATTATTTCCCTAGTTTTAGATTTTTAGATAGAAAGGAAAAATTCACTTTCCTCATGAAACTCGATAATCCTCGTACTATAAACTCCATCTGTTCTTACATTTACAACTGTTTTAAGACGCAGAACCTGTACATATATAGCTTTACTATAGATATATTTTAGTCTACCATCGCTATTTACCATGACCTGTACTTAATTCGAAATGAGCAAAAATGTACAATAAAGGTCTTTCTTTCGAAATTAACAGACTACCCGCCACCCAGCTGCACTGAAGTGGCAGAGAAAGGTGGAATTAACAACAAGTTGCGCTACGCAATTGACCCAGATGGACCCGGACGTGGAGTCTTGCCGATGCTTGTTCAGTGTGACCATGAGGGCAAAACAGGTTAGGAGAAAATAAATACTAGTTATCAACTAGAAAGCCGACATTTGCTCGGAAGCAAATGCAGCATGGCTTCACCACATCCCCCATACCAAAAAAGGACCAATCCCCCCCTGCATGAAATGGATTGTTCCTGATTCACCCCTGTCCAAAAGTGAAGTGTTCCAATAGTCTATACCCCCATGCAGCAATGGAATCTTTTAGTGTTCTATTTAGAACCGTCAGTTGGGGATTTCGGTTTTCAAACCACAATCGCTATTTTTACTCAAAGTAAGGTGAATGAAAGTACTTTAAAGGGCAAATCTGAATAGTGAACATAGTGGTGAAGCCATAAAAAGTGTGTTGACAAGACTTTAGAAGACCTCTGATGAAGCAAATTTAAGAAGAGCCCTGTTCAATTCAGTGTTTGTATGTGTTCAGTGGTGACCACAAAGACATACAAACACACACAAACACACACACACACACACACACACACACACACAGACGCACAGAAACACACACACAGACACAGACACACAGACACACACACAGACACACACAGACACACACACACACACAGACACACACATACACACATACACACACACACACACACACATACACACACACACACACACACACACACACATGCAAACTACAGCCTGATAAAACCATAAAAAGTGTGTTGACAAGTCAGATCAACTTTAGAAGACCTCTGATGAAGCAAATTTAACATGAAGAGCCCTGTTCAGTGGTAACCACAAACACATACACACACATACACACACATACACACACACACACACACACACACACACAGACACACACACACACACACACACACACACATGCATACGACACACGCACATGCAAACTGCAGCCTGTTAATTACATGTTCTATCTCAATTCCAGTAATTACCCTGATTGGCCACGACAGCGAGGCCCGGACCCGTGTGAAAGGGTTTGAGGATCCAGGAAGCTACTCCAAGGACGTGACATACTGGAACAGCATGGAACAAGTGAGGGCTTTGGTGGACCAGTCAAGCTCCTGCAAACAGCACATCAAGGTAAGGCCACGCTGACTTCTTTGAAATTGAAGACCTCAAAACTAATGCGAGAGAGCGAACAGATAATAATGCTGCATGGGAGTGGACAGGGATGTGAATCAGCATGTGTCTGCTCAGTTGTGAATCTGGACAATTTACCAAGGGTTTCATGGAACTTCACTACGTAGGAATGTGGGCATAGATGTGTGTTAGCAAAATCCCATGGCCCAGAGATGTTAGACATTCCTGTGGACATTCCATTCCTGTGGACAAAATGCCTGTACAATTCCTAGAATTCTTGCAATTTGCACACAATACTGTACCATTAGGCTCCCCCCTGAGGCGTCGCCAAAAAAGTCCAGCCAAAAGAAAATACTTCTAAACCACAGGAATTTATAATACAAAGCTGGTACAGGTAATTTGAAGTTGTACATGACTTCTTTTGCAACATGCTGACACATGGTGGACTTCATCGTACTGAGTTATTGACTTCCTTGGTGCCTTGGTAGCCTGATGAGTGCTGTCCGCCTTAGTTACAGCTGGCTCCCTATTGTCGGTAGCAACTTAGCAACTACCAAGTGTCTAAAAGAAATAGTCCAGTCGACCCCAGCGTTATCAACGAAGTTTGAGAGTGTACTCAAACTCTTTCCCTCTAGACTATTGTAGAGTGGAACTGGCTGCCACCAAGCACAGTACGGTCATCCTCATAATCTCCAAGCAGATCTTTTGGTGGGGGTAAGACAGCATCGAATTGGCCAGTCTGTAACCATTTCCCCACCTTGGAGACTACATCCTCACTAGATAGCTTTAAACGTTTGCAATCAAATATAGAAAGGTTGGGTTTAACAGGTTGTTCGGTGTAATACTAGTATAGGTAGCTGCCGCCATGCCGTGAGCCTGAGAAGTTGGTGTGTTACGCCCGAGAGCGGTTGTATATACTGGTAACAGAGATACTGAAAGATACTTATGATATGACATTGCAAAGATCATTATGATATCCAGCTAATGTTTAAAGTTAAAACTTTTGGTCCAACACAAAAAATTCAAAAGTATCTGGTAGACTGGGGCCGACATCGTGTACCAGATACCTTTGACCCAGTGTTGACGTCACACTTCAAAGAAGCCACGTGACAAGCTTCACTGGGTCAGTCTACTGAGGAAGACCAGATAAGCTCTAGGTGAGTGAATTTTTTATGTTGGACCAAAAGTTTTAACTTTAAACATGTAACTACCAACACAGATGAACTTTCATGATAATATCCAGCTAACAGTTGCACAAATGCGCATTTCTAGTATGAATGCTACGACTCACTCCTTTGGGATGATCCAACCTGGCAATGGTGGGCCTGGTGGGTGACTTGGGACGGTCGCAAGGCTGGCTACTGGGGAGGTGCCAAGCCTGGGAGTGGGAACTGTGCCTGTGGAGAAAGTGGTAAATATGGGAATTAAATGTGTGTGTGGAATCCCTATATTTTGGCAATATTACATTGAAACATGTCCTCATTAATAACGCAAATGACCTCTACATTACCATAATATATGCATAGTCATGTTATCCTTTAAGTAACTTACACATGTTACAAGGTATAAACTTTCCATCATTCACCATTAAGAAATCACAAAACTTCACATTAATTATGCAAATTAGGTCATCATTTGCATAATTGGTATCTGTTGATGTTTTTCCTGCCATAGACACATATCACGTATATGAAAATACTATTATGTAAAACACTGCAGTTTCAGAACAAGCTACTAGGGGAACAAAACTCACACCACTTATTCCTGACAGAAAAATCTGTCACCTAAAATCCAAGCCCATAGCATGTTCAGGACAAAAGATACAAAAACCGGAGGTTCTTCTGAAGTACCAAGGTCAGCCTCCAGGAGGCCTATATTTGACCTTGACATTTGTCTTCCCAAGATCTACCAACATACCAAATATCATTACTATCCATAAAGGCATTCTGAAGTTATGCTGACTACAAATGTGCGGGAACACAGACACACACACACACACACAGACACGCCAAAAACAATACCTCCATTATTCATGGAGGTAATAAAGTTACTAACCTGGTCTGTCATCATGGTATCGGGTAACTAGCATTGTAGCAGACACCTTGAGGTATTTGTATACCATATTTTGGTGTGTTTTCTGTTAGAATATATCATGTTGTGTTATATATTATTTTCAATTTTGTTGCATGGCACGATGTTGTATGTTGACATATGTTTTAGTTTACGTGTGGATCTGTTTCGTATATTCTATTTCAGCGTAAGGGACCCCGATTACCTCCATCGAAATTATGTTATTTCATGTGTAGCTATGTCTTACGTATGCTTCGCGTTCTGTGGACGCCTGTTGTTATTGAATTATTTTATGAATTTTCATATCTTTCAGACAGCATATGGTGCTACCAAAACTTGATATCTGGATTTATAATTGGAATGGTCTGGGCGACTATAGAAAACGAAATGAAATATTTACGTGGTTAAAAGACAAATCGTACAATATATTCTGCTTAAGAGACACACTCCACTGTTAAAAATGTAGATGGAAATCAGAGGGGGGGCGTCTGTTATATAGGTCTAACTTTTATCAGGCATCAACCTGTTCTTTTTCAGGCAGTTTGGGGTATTATTATTACAGCAATTTTCCTTGTGCCTACATTTCATTTCATAGATATTTATATAGCGTTTATAGAGCTTATTTTCCCTTTCCTGATATACTATTTTTTAGCCACCAACAAATTCACAGTCTTCTCATATTCTTTCTTTCTTTCTTTCTTTCTTTCTTTCTTTCTTTCTTTCTTTCTTTCTTTCTTTCTTTCTTTCTTTCTTTCTTTCTTTCTTTCTTTCCTTTTGGCAATGACAATGAATAAATACACAGGTGATCAAGGCAGTGGTGACTGGTATTAGATAACCCACAAATAAAAACGTGGAGACAAACATCAAAATAAAGAAATCTAATATAAATACAAGACCTGAAGTAAATATAACATAATTGGTTATACAATATGATGTACAGTACTATATAACTGGTTATACAATGTATAGTACTATTTATTGTTCATTTATTGTTCTTTCTCCGCACCACAGACACATGCGCATGCCGTGGTANAATATATATATATATATATATATATATATATATATATATATATATATATATATATATATATATATATATATATATATATATATATATATTTATTTATATAAATAATATGGGGTCGAAATATTAGGTGCACCCAAAATTGGAGCTGTGGGCCCAAAATTTTGTTCTGTGAGTGCACCAGTGCACCCAAATATTTTCGTAGGTTTACGTATGTAAAGATGATAAGTGTATAGTATACGTAGTATACAACAATACAGCATATTCTTAACATTTAAGTCTAAAATATTATAAAATCATTGTTGTACATGTAGTACTTTTCTTTAGAAATGAGACATAATTAGTTTTTGATGACATTATTTTTATGTTATGTGGTGCACCCAAACTTTTTTGGTGTATCAGTGCAACTATTTCCAAAACTGAATTTTGAGCCCTGATGTGTAAATCCTTGTCTGCATGTTGAAGGTCTAGATCAGTGCACCAGTGGGAACATTTATCAAACTAGAAAGGCCGACATTTGCTTGGGAGCAAATGCAGCAGATGGCTTCACCACATCCCCCATACCGAAAATGGATCTATCCCACGATGGCTGCCAATAGTCTATACCCCCATGCAGCAATGGAATCTTCCAATGCCGGAAATAGCCAAAAAGCCCTAGTTTACATAATTTTTAAGTGGTGTATGTCAAAAGCGTGAATGACATTCTTTGGACATGTGTCCAAGGTATCCCCATACCGAATTTCAGGTCATTTGGTTTTAGTACCAGGGCTCCAGATCCCAATATGTATATTTTTGACCTGAAAACAACAAAAAAAAAACAAATTTTTCAAAAAATGAAAAAATGCGTCGGGGTATTGGCCCACTCTACGTCCATGCCAAATTTCAGGTCATTTGGCTGAAAAACGGCTGAGTTGAATCCCTTTAAAGAAATGGCAGGAGGAAATGGAAGGAGAAACATGAGGGAACACAGTATGTCTTCACCACTTTGTGGTGAAGCCATAATAACCTGACACACGGGTGTTTTAATGTTGCAGAATTAACACAATCTGCTTTCTTGCATTTTCTACAAATTTTGAATCAATTGTTGAACAGGTGCATTTTTTTAACGTAAACACATTAACCACCAAGTTATATGTCATGCTTTGTGAATTTGTTATTATGCTTACCTCCGCAGAAGGAAATCATGTTGTTTTGCTCAGTTTCTTCTTCCGTTTCAAACGCATAAGGTCAATGACCTGCACCATACGGCCGTCACCATGGTGACTAGTGTTATAGCAGACACTCTGTGGTGTTGGATTACATGATGTAGCGGAGTAAGAGACAGTTTGCTATGTATACATGAACGTGTTTGAGTAAGAATAAACAGAGCAGCATTTTGTTTGGCTAGACCATGTGAAGGTAAATATTATGTATTTTCCTTGTAAATGTTACCTTTCTAGTCAGGCATTATATTAGCATTACTAGTAAATGACACAAGGACTAAGGTGTTAATGGTGACAGAAGTGTTACATCTAACAGAAAATGTGTTATATTTCAAACTAGAGAAAAGAGTGGTTTGTGGACTTGATGTTTGTTTTGTCAACATTTATTCGGGTTTTCCGGTAATATATTTACCAAAAAATTTTGGATTTACTTATTCATCGTATAAAAGGTAGTGGCATGTAATGCACTGTACATACAGCAGCTCAACTCATTGTTCTGGAGGCCGTACATTGCTCCCAACTTGTTTTTTTGTGCTTGCCAAAATAAATAATAAACAGTAAACATCATCAAACTTTTACTCAGACTGATGAACAGTTTTCATCGTAGAATACGATTTTACTTATTATATTAGAATATCATAAATGTTATTTCTATCAAAGGATAAAGAAATTTCATTTTTTACAATTACTTTTTTCATGTTTTGCGACAAAAACAACCAGGTATTTCAATTTGTGTAATCAGTCTACCCTGTATGCTATTCATCTCTTTTTTATGGCTGCCATATTGTTTTCTCTCATGTTTCTTCTCCTCCATCCTGCTATTTCTTTAAATGGATTTAACTCTGCCTTCATTTAGCTAAATGACCAAAATTTGGCATGAAGGTAGAGTAGACAAATACCTCCAGGTTGGGTTTTCTTCAGTTTTTTTAACAGGCCTTTAAAACTGTTTTATTATTATTATTATTGTTATTTTATAATTTTTTTGCCGTTTTCAGGGAAAATATACATTTCAGGATCTGGAGCCCTGGCACTAAAACCAAATGACCTGAAATTTGGTATGGGGATACTTTGGACACATGTCTACAGAACGCCATCAAGATTTTGACATACACCACTTTAGAACTGAAGCTAGGTGTTACTGGTTCACTGTGCACTGAGGCTAGGTGTTACTGGTTCACTGTGCACTGAAGCTAGGTGTTACTGGTTCACTGTGCACTGAAGCTAGGTGTTACTGGTTCACTGTGCACTGAAGCTAGGTGTTACTGGTTCACTGTGCACTGAAGCTAGGTGTTACTGGTTCACTGTGCACTGGAGCTAGGTGTTACTGGTTCACTGTGCACTGGAGCTAGGTGTTACTGGTTCACTGTGCGCTGACATGACTGAAGCTAGGTGTTACTGGTTCACTGTGAACTGGAGCTAGGTGTTACTGGTTCACTGTGCACTGAAGCTAGGTGTTACTGGTTCATTGTGCACTGAAGCTAGGTGTCACTGGTTCACTGTGCACTGAAGCTAGGTGTTACTGTAACAAATGCAGTCCCAAGCGTAAACCAGTTGTTATAGCCCTGATGAAGGTGGCAGACGGTCACCAAAACGTTGGCTCATATGAAACGAATGGTTTTGTGAATAAAATATCTTTTTAATATTGAAAGTTAATTGCAAATACATGCCCGAGGGCTAATTGTAAATACAAACAACATGTTTGAAAAAGAAGATACAATTACTAGTATATGAGAGACTACGAGCAAAGTTATACTACAATAATATTCAAAAGTGACGCATATTCTCACAAGAAAAAAAACTTTCAACCACTTCACCTCGAGACTGGACATAAAAATAGCAATAAAGTGCATCATTCAAATGTCAAGGCGGTGAATTTAGTATTGAGACTCCGACGGGAATGCATTAAAACATTAAGCTCAGCCTGTTGAACTACGAGGTGGAATCCTTTGGTCGCTAAAAATATGGCCCGACGGGGGCTGAGATTGAAAGGAGAGCACGTGTGTTCACTCAAGATTTCTACTGAGAAACCCGTATGCGTCATACTAAGTCCCACTGAAAGAAGTCTGAAACTTCAGTACATTAATAAGGTTTTATAATGTAGCGGCTGGGTACTATTGATAACCACAAGTCCGGCTTGCCAGAATATTTTGGCCACAAGACAAATGTACAAGTTGTAAAATAGCGATGCAATTTGTTACAAGTTGGCACTTTATACCATATTTTTCTTGGACAGAGTTTTAAAGTTGCACCCTGATGATAAAACCGCAACGAAAACGTAAATAATTTTTCTGGTTGCAGTTAACATTGTAGTGCATACCTCCATGAAAACCGCTTTATTTATATCGAAAGTCTATTGCAAATTCATGCCCGAGGGCTAATTGAAAGAACGAACATGATAACAAAATAAACAGTCAAAATGATGATAAGTAATGCTAATGCTACTTTAGATATACATTTGTAGTTATTGTTGGGTTTGATTTCTTTTCTGTGTGCAGTGGAGTATGAAGTGGCCGACATTTTGCGACATGTTTGAATTGGGAGGTGTTAATAGAAATGCATTTTTTTGTAGGCTGGGAAGCTGAATAAAGCTAGGATACATTTTGCTGACCATTTCGAATAACATATTATCTCTTTCGGTGCTATAATGAGGGCAATGACAAATAAAGTGCATGTATTATATTCCCAAGTTGAACTAGGCAGGGAAATGCACTCTAAAAGCAAGCTAAAAGACTAATATATCAGGAAACATTAGGGATGACATGCGTCATTTGTTTCCAATGCGGCGTATCTGACGCGGGACAGATATATCTTTAGCAACACGGAATTGTGGCTTCATCTTTCTCGTGGGCAATGCCCACTCATGAAGATCGAAATCAAATAAAACCTAGGTAAAATGTACTCAACATCAACCCCTGACATTTGGTCCGAGCTCGAGATAACAAAAATCAAAGACATCATTTTATATAATAAAAATGGTCTATGTGTTCAGAACCACGCATGTTTTCGCAGAGTGCGAAGCCTAATATTAATATTGAAATCGTGGAGTATAAAACGACCAGGGCCGTAGTATGTAAGGGAACACAAATCCTACTGTTTTCTGAAATAAAGACTAAGCTTCAACTTCCAACACTAACTACAAAGAATTGGAACTTGCCCCAAATTTTCGGCTGACTCTATCAACCTTGTTCACGGAATGGACCCGTCCACTCTTGGAACGTGACGTCAGAGACACGTGACCGTAGTAGCGGGTCATACGTGCCAGATAACTTGTGCCGCCCCCCGTCTCTGTTCAGGGTAGGTCTGTGAGCTCTTATGTAGACCGCCTCCTTTAATATATATCCTCTTGCAAAGAAGTCCGATTCAAGATCGAGGATTTTAACCCCTTCCAAAGATAATGTGAATGTCCTACTGTTTTCTATCTCGTTTTCTATCTATTTCCTTTCCTGACCTCTCGCAATTTGTACAATGGGGAATGGAACTAGCTCCTTATTGAAAAACATCTGTTGCAGGGCTGCACTAATCGCCTCCATGGAGATAGCTCCAAAGACCAAGGAGCTTTGATTTTAACCCCCTTGCAAGCTCTATTACTATTATTGAGGTAATTATTGCAGCCCCATATCGATGTGTATTGCAACCGTGTAATATTAAAATTTATTGATTATTATGTGACTGAATCTAGACATGTAAGTTACAAAAATGGAATACTGTTGTCACATCTGGGCTGGAGCTGCACAGAGCTCGTTGAGCTGTTTAGATAGGGTCCAAAATCGTTTGCGAAATCTCGTTGGGAGAGACCTGCACGCCACCTTACAACCGCTTTCACACCGGCGCGATGTTGCAAGCCTGGCGTTACTATATCGATATTTCCACGGCAGATGCTCTGCTGAACTTCACTCCCTTGTACCCCCACTCAGAACATTCTCTGCAAGAACACGCTTAGCCACCTTAACAGCAGAAAATCACCCTTTCTTCCTCAATAGTCCATCAGTCAAGAGAAAATTTCATGCTGACAGTTTCTTCCCCAGAACCACTTCACTGTGGAACAAGCTTCCCCGTGAATGTTTAAATCAAGGGTGAACAAATATCTGACCACGCAGTCATCACTGTAACCCAAAACATGTAAGTGGCTCTCACGAGCCTTGTTTTGAGGTGAATCTGAATAAAAAATAAAAAACGTCACAATCTAGAATTTCTATGCTTATTGTTTTGAGGTAATTATCTGATAGAAGTTATCTTTTGACGTGATTTTGGATTAGTTCAGGAAACACCGTCAAATAGTTGAACCAAGCGACCAACATGTTCTACATTGTATTTTTAAATCTATTTTTCACCATTTCAAACACAGCCACGTAATTCTCAAAGTTTTCCAGAGTTTAGGCATCAGCGAAGACGTTGTTGAAGACCAGATAAGAACACTTCAAAACAGCACCAATTTCCAGGAAATCCTGAAATTCCCGGATCTCTTTATCCCACGGCGCTGTCCACTGCTGGATCTACCAGTCAAAAGGACAGGGTAATAAATTGTGTTATTATAATACCATAGAGGTTGTAAACCTTGGGATTTCGCCCACACGGTAACTTGTAAAGCTACCGTTATCCAAGAATATCCTGTTGACCTAAGGTAACGATTACTGCTTTACGCATTTGAAAACACATTCATCACAACGCAACAGCCTTCCTGTGATGCCCCCCTAGCATTTATGACCAAGTTCCAGAGGAGGTAGAAGGCGCATCCCACAATGCATTGCTGCAATTCTAAGAAACGTCTGGACATGCTAGGTCAATTTGTTTAGTGATCTTATAAAGTACCGAAAACACATTCATCACAACGCAACAGCCTTCCTGTAATGCCCACATCTAGCGTTTATGACCAAGTTACTACAATTCCAGAGGAGGTACAAGACGTATCCCACAATACATTGCTGCAATTCTAAGAAATGTCTGGAAATGCTAGGTCAATTTCTTTAGTGATCTTATAAAGTACCGAAAACACATTCATCACAACGCAACAGCCTTCCTGTAATGCCCCCCACCTAGCGTTTATGACCAAGTTACTACAATTCCAGAGGATGTAGAAGGCGTATCCCACAATGCATTGCTACAATTCTAAGAAATTTCTGGACATGCTAGGTCAATTCTAGGTCAATTTGTTTTGTAATCTTATAGAGTATCGATCTACTGTTGAATCGATGCCCCAATATCGCGGCTTGGTCTGGAAGTTTATCAGACTTTGCTGTTGGTCGCCCGGCTGCTCTTCTGGTGATATTGTACAATTCATTCATTGACAGTAGGGCTTTATACAGCTTTGATATAAACCTGCTATATTCTGCAATCACTCAAGTAGATACAACACAGTCAGTTCAGAAGTTTCAAAACACAGCTAGATCGAGTCACCATGACTTTCCGTTTCTCTGAACACTGTAAGAATATTGGACACCGAACAAGACTACTTCCAGAGAGAGGTGAAAGAGGCTAATACATCAGCGCCTGTTACCAATCACTCAACCGCGACGGGGGCCGACATCGTCTACAAGTTACCTTTGTCCCAGTGTTGACGTTACATTTGAATCAGATTTTTTATACTTTGGGCATTTAAAACTGCATTAACAAGCCACGAGACTCGTCCTTTATTTTCTGGGTGGTACCCTAAAAATCAACCCAGGTCCTTCCAGTAACCGTTTTTTTGTCAGAATTTTGGACATTGGACAATGAATGTCGATATATTGGCGCAGCGTTGTTTTAACTTAGTATGAAAATAAGTGACTAGAATATTGACTTTAAAAATTCAGTTTCCAAGCCCTAAAACTGCACCGGATGCCTTTAAGAAAACAAACTACGAGATAAGTGTGTTGTAGTGTACTCCGTAACACAAATAAATGAACCATAGTCAGTTCAAACAGCTACTACAAAATGTATTAACCTTTTTTCTAGGTTAAACCCTGTCTAAAGCTCCCTTACTTTCACTGGTGATTTCATTTGGAAGAAGTCCAGAAAAGAACCACGGTGACCACTGGAAGGTGTAATCGCTCATCCCAAGACCGTTTTCTGTGCCAACAAAGGCTCAGGAAGATCACAAGTTAAAACGCGTGTGATAGATCACCCTTCAGTGAATTAGTTTTAACCAAAGCACACTTTCTACATTGCTTGAAGCCGCGTTTTCAACTTTGTTCGTATGTTTGACCTTCTTGTGGTCCATCAAAAGAGAGTCCAAACACATTACAAAGAAGGGGGGATCAGGCCTGACCTAAAACCAAATGAGCTTGACATCTTTCAAAAACTCTCCCAAAATGTCTGTAGGATCTTTCTAGCGCCCGAATGCTATGCCAGTCCGTCTGTTGTCGCCAGATAGTCTTACAAACCACTATCAAATGTCAACTTTGAGCCAAGATCCGATGTGTTCATAATGTAGTTATCACTATATACCTTTATGTCATCTTATAGTGTCTCTTATAGTGGACCTGCAAAGAATTGATAGAAAACATAACCATCACTGGCCATGATAGTTTCTTTTTGTCGTACTTTTAGAATCTTTTGCTAAACGGAATTTATCAACTCTCACACACTATATGACCTAGAATATGTCACGATAGCGACATAATTTGTTCTAAAGTAGAGTAGAGTAGAGTAGAGTAGAGTAGAGTAGAGTAGAGTAGAGTAGAGTAGAGTAGAGTAGAGTAGAGTAGAGTAGAGTATAGTAGACTAGAGTAGACTAGAGTAGAGTAGAGTAGAGTAGATGCCTTCGACCAGGTAGGAGCTTCAGTTCCAGTTTAGCCCGCTCTTTCCTTCTAATGCTTAGGTCACAATTCAAGAAAGGGGCCCGCTCGGCGCGTGTTCGGCGTGTTTTTTGGCACTACCGAACGGGACCTGGACGGAGACCGGCGGGCTTCCCGACGGCTGCCGGCCTATTTTTGGCCCCCCGCGGTCGCCGAATCGATTTTAACTCAGAGTTAAAAACACTTCGGGCCCCGTTCGGCGAAATACGCCGAAGCGACGCCGTAACCTCACTGCCCGGGACCCGTCGGGCGGCCGAACAGGCACCTGCCTAAGATTATTACGTCACATGTGCTGATCAGTGCATCAGATGGTCAGGAAAAGGGGGTTATAGGGATCATATATAAACTGCCTCAGACTACGTCGCACAGTTCACCACGTGTGTGTTACATCGTGTACTTGTGTGTGTTACACCTTGTATTTGTGTGTCAGAATGTCGAAGGGCAAGGGAAAACAGCCGGCACGGCTCTCTTGCCAACTTCATAAAACAGATCATAACAGGAATAGAATGTGTCTGACATTATCTCTTGTTACATCATATGCCTTCGTAATAAAATGGAATCAGAAGTTATTGGCATTTATTTTCAGTCCAAATTTCAACAGAAGTAACGATATTCAGTGGTTTTATTGCTCAATAGCAAGGAGCTGCCACGGCACACTTCCTGCGTCACTGCTGAAGTACTTCCTGCGTCACTGTTGAAGTACTTTCGAAAGTAGTCCCTCGGTTACTTTTGCGACGCACCAGTTCTGCCTGCCTCTCTTCTTCAGCTACCAATGCCAGAAGACCTACATGTAGGTTGTCACCAATCTCAATCTCAGACGGGCTTGTAAGTTGTTTGCAGGTTGTACTGAACGCTGCATCGCCAACTTCAGTCTACTCTTTACTTGACGTGTACTCTTTACTTGAAGTGAACGGTAGCAGGCAGTGCAGCGCTTATATATGTACCTGCTCAAAAACACGAGAGGAGCCCGTCGGGATCCCGCCAGGACCCCGCCAGGGACCTGACAGCTGCCCGGCCAAACTGTAAGAGCCGGTCGGCACCCTACCACACGCCGCACGGGTCAAGACGGGCGACTGACCGGGCACCGGACGGGTCCCTGACAGAAACCGGCCGCAAAAGTTTATGAATATTAATGAGAGCCGCCGGCCGGAGCACAAGCAGGCCCCGACAGGGAGCCGTAAAGGAACATTTAATTGTGACCCTGACAGTACGGCGCACGCTCGGCGTCATGACGCCGGCCGGCGTCTACACCGAGGATATGCCGAACGGGCGCCGTTTCAAATGTGACCTAAGCATAAGCGAGCATACGTGGTCTTCTTAGTAGTCATTGATCTTGATCTTGAAAAGTTACTTTGCAACGTCCCACAATTGCAATGATTGAAGAAGAACGCAGTCACGTCCTCTCCGTAGTACATTATTAGGCCACAGCATGTAAATTGTATGGATGACATCCTCTGCAGACCCCAAATCTAAAAAATGCTAGCGGGCGAAAAAAAACAAGGCGGGTTGAAAAAAAAAACGTTCCTATATTTTCAAATTTTGACTCAAACATTGTACAAATGGTTTTGGTTCGGTGGGAGGTTGGGATTATCACATATACATAGCCAACATCACATATCACTGCATCAAAGTAAACAGCAAAACATTATCAAAGCCTTTTCTTGTCTCCTCTCTTCACATTTACCTGCCATCCACGTTCATGGCAGCAGACATCTTTGCCCATTTTCGACATGTTGACCACTGTCAGAAGGCAACAAAATTTTTCTCCCCCCCCCCAAATCAGGCGAAAATTAATGCGCGCGTCGATGTCATCCAAAAAATTACCTGCTGTGGCCTTATCGACGTAATAACTCCTGACCAGGACAGACCGGTCCTGGTGACATGGATCACCGGGCTGTTGTAGTGGATGTTCTCGGATATCTTATGAGATGTTCTCAACCTGACGTTGATGGATGACGAAGACGAGAAGAGGTAATGTCGGATGTACGTGTTTAAGCCCCTGGCTCACATACAGGACCTTCCCCTGACCTTGCTCTAGGCCACTGTACAACTTCGGTTCCGCCTCTCTCTTTCTCTCTCTCTCTCTTTCTCTCTCTCTCTCTCTCTCTGTGTTTAAGGGTGTGGGTCGGGTGCTTGTGTCTGTCCGTGTGTGTGTTTTTGTATTTTGTGTGTGTGTGTGTGTTCACATGGTTCACCACAAAACAAGGCCACTCAAATGATTTGGGTTACTGTACAGCAAGTGAGGACAGATGTTTGTTGACCTTAGACTTGAAAAAAATATGGTTATACCCATATGGGGAATAATTACGTGGTAGCTTATTCCATAGTGATGCTAGCTGTTCTAGGAAAGAAGCTTTCAGCGTAGAACTTCCTCCTAAGAGGTGGTGAAAGGAGTAAGAAATGATGACTTGCTTCAGTGGAAGTGGCAAGACCTAATCGCTCGGATTGATTCAGAATGAGCAAGCGGAACCGTCTTTAATTCGAAGTGTTCAATGACTTGCGTCGAAATCCATGTTGCTCTCCCTTCAATTATATCGTTATCATTCTTGACACCGCTTATGAGCAGTTCATATCAATACCTGCGCAGTATATTGTACATTTGTATATTGTCCCAAACTCAAACTCAAAGTGAAATGTATATTAAAAACAGTAACGTCAGCTGCACTATTTGTCTCCGTACTAGATAGTTTGAAATTACAACTTGACTTGAAATTCACTTTTTTTGGCCTTTCACTCGGTTTTGGGTGCTTGAGGAACTATGTTGGTTCGTTCTATGGAGATATGACTATGAATATTACGCTATGAACAATAAATGATAAGTCATTCTCGTACTCTAGAATGTGCCAGTGTCTGATAGGCGCCGCTAAAACTGTGGCATTCAGTAGAGTGTCGTAGGTCGCCGTCTCGTCGGCACCAGTAGCCTTGAGGCTGGATACTTCCTGAGTTTTATCGTTTAGCCAGGCGGCACGTTATTAGTGGACTCCGCGGCATATAAGTCCCCCTGCCGCCGGTACGATCCACTGGGGGAGTTGATTAATGTTGTAACTATGCGTAACTGTCGGGAATGTTCCAGCTAACTAGTCAGGTCATTTTCGGTACCGGTAGTCGGGCATGTAATGACTATCAGCCCCTGTTACACGTGATGCACACATACTAGTAACCGAATATGGTCTACCGAACACTGTCAGAACCATGGTTGGGAGTAGGTCGAGAGTAGGTCGGGAGCAGGTCTGGAGTAGGTCGGTAGCAGGTCGGGAGCATATAAGTCCCTTTGCCGCCGTTACGATCCACTGGGGGAGTTGATGAATGTTATAACTATGCATAACTGTCGGGAATGTTCAAGCTAACTTGTCAGGTCATTTT
Source organism: Branchiostoma belcheri (assembly GCF_001625305.1). NCBI lineage: Eukaryota > Metazoa > Chordata > Leptocardii > Amphioxiformes > Branchiostomatidae > Branchiostoma > Branchiostoma belcheri. Next base: position 2,529,662 of record NW_017802824.1, read on the forward strand.
CGGTGGTCGGACATTCACAATTTAGCTCCTGTCACACAGTGTGCACACATACTAGTAGCCGAATACGGTCTCCCGAACACTGTCAGAACCATGGTTGGGAGTAGGTCGGGAGTAGGTCGGGAGCAGGTCGGGAGTAGGTCAGGAGTAGGTCGGGAGCAGGTCGGGAGCATATAAGTCCCCTGCCGCCGTTACGATCCACTGGGGGAGTTGATTAATGTTATAACTATGCATAACTGTCGGGAATGTTCAAGCTAACTTGTCAGGTCATTTTCGGTGGTCAGACATGCACAATTTAGCTCCTGTCACACAGTGTGCACACATACTAGTAGCCGAAAATGGCCCCCGAATACTTTCCCCCCATGGTTGGGAATAGGTTGGGAGTAGGTCGGGAGCAGGTCGGGAGGAGGTCGGGAGCAAGGTTGGCTGTGGTTGGCCGGCGAGTTTTGCTACTGGTTGGGGCCTACTTGGATAGTGGTTTGGAGTAGGTCGGCCTGTGTATGGTTGGCAGTCAAATTTGACTCAGATTAAACTCAAATTCGATTCGATTCGTATGGAAAGCACATTTCTCTGGGACTAATAACATCATTGATAAATACCAAAACTTGTCTTGCTGCTTGGCCCCCTTTGTAACTTTGCCCACAGAGACTTGTTCAAGCGTGAACACTCCCCAACACTAACTCAATATCAGTTCATGCACACTCGTACTCAAACTCCCAAACTCAATTCACTCAAATACGTAAGGTACTATTATCAAACCTGAATTTCAAATGTGCAGTGCTGTCATCAACATTTAGAATCCGTCCCAAAACGTATATTTTAATTCGAGTAAGTTGATGTTGGTTTGATTGTATGGATGACATCCTCTGGGAACCCCAAAACTGATGCGAGCGTGCAAATAAAAGGAAAATTTGCAAAAATAAAGTTGTCTTCATAATGAAATCTACATGGTTATGAAGGTTGAACAAATGACTAAATACACAGAGTATGGTATAGCGAATGATAGACTCTTCATTTTCATTTCTCCACATTTTCCTTCGGAATTAATTTTGGCATTCAACAACATTCTATTAATATGGTTTTCCAATATTTTTGTTGCTCATTTTGCAGCTGCTTTGTACGATTTACAGCAAGGTTGAAAACATTATGAAATAAAGATTAAGCTTCAATTTCCAACACTAACTACAAAGAATTGGGACTTACCCCAAATGTTCGCGATCGGTTGACTCCATCAACCTT
>NW_017802824.1:2530917-2549344 GCF_001625305.1 Branchiostoma belcheri
AAGTCCCAATTCTTTGTAGTTAGTGTTGGAAATTGAAGCTTAGTCTTTATTTCATAATGACTTGCACCAACACAGATAAACTTTCATGCTAAGGTTGAAAACATTTTTTAAGGTTGAAAACGGGGAAAAATCCATGCGAGCGTGGATGTCATCCATACAATCAAATCAACATGGCCTGTAAACTGTAGAAAACTTTAATACTTGTAGCGGTTAGTGACCTTGCCGAGGTGAACATGTCAACCTTGAGACTGAACCGCACGTAAACGTTTCACACAATGGAGGTCGGCCTGGGAACAGCGCTGCCAATGGACCAGAAAATGAAGTAACTCAAAAGGCGGGCCTGAAGAGACAGGTTTAACTACGGTCATAATTTCTTTCGATCTGAAGATAACTCCACTGACATGTTTACAGTGGGAGGACAGATCGTATAACGTTACACAATGCGCGTAGAAATCAAAGTGAATCACGAATTCTCTTTCTCATTTTCCTGTATGCTTCACTGTACTGTTATGTTCACTGTTTTCACTGTCACTTCTGTACCGTGAACTTATCAGTACAGTTAACAAATAATTCCTGGACTTTCTTTTTCCTGCACCTGTCGCCACCGTGAACTTATCGTAAAATTCCATTTTTCTCAGACCGTGAACTTTTGCTACCGTGAACATAAAGTGAATTACAGTACTAGTAGTTTCTGCAACCCAGTTTGGTTGACCGTCTAGAGGTACATGTACCTAACTTAGTTGTTCATGTCAGTGTAAGCTGAATAATTTGTATATCAAGCACGTCTTATGCTATCTTGTGTAAAAGTGTTATCAGGTGTACAGTACAGGAAGCTAATAAATAAAGAATTACACGGATATCGCACTATCAGAAACTTTGTAGATACATTTCCTGGACATCCGCTCACAAGAGAATTTTTCGCGCTTATCATGATTGTAACTTTGAGACTTGTGACCGTTACAGTATTCAAAATCCTCACCAAATATGGACATGTAATGTCGTTAATACGTGCAGTTCCGTTCGACCCTGAAAGTTACTGTTGGGAAAAGTAAAGGGTCAGACGACTCGTTTTCTCGGAAAAAGAACATCTTCGAAAGCCAGGACGTCTCCCCACGCTTTTCGTAACGCACCCTTGACCCAACTGGGACAAGATAAAAGAAGATAGTGACGTGCGTGGTTCTTCCGCTTCCTAAATATTTTGCTGGGTATATAGCCGGGACTTCTGAAGGAACAGAATCGTAGGCGTGTCTGGCGCCACCATTGCTTTGGTCATCATATTTAAATGATCCTTCACACAAAGGACACTCGCTGGAAGACAGAAGACAGGGGCCATGCTGACTCAGTCCGTGCGAAAGTCAGAGATGAGCAACGCAGTCCTAAAATTTTGGTAAGTAAATTCATTTTCAGGGGTGCCAGAGTATACAGTGCAATTTTATATAATACAGTGCAATTTTATGGAATACAGTGCAATTTTACGGAATACAGTGCAATTTTATGGAATACAGTGCAATTTTACGGAATACAGTGCAATCGTATTAGTATATATACAGTGCAATTTTACTAGTAAAATTGTATACTAGTAAAATTGCACTGTATACTAATACGATTGCATTGTATTCCGTAAAATTGTACTGTATTCCGTAAAATTGCACTGTATACTCTGGCACCCCTGATTTTCCTACTCTCCAAGAAGAGGTTTGGGTTTTGGCTTATTTTTAGCGCTTTTAGGCTTTTTATCTGGCTTTCTTTTTTGCCCCGTATAAAAAAAAAAGATACCAGCGCAAAAAAGACCGTCCGACAAAAAAGCCTAAAAAAACGCCAAAAATAAGCCAAAGCCCAAACTTCTGCTTGGAGAGAACATTTTGCTTCAAGGGACTACAAGGGTTTTTTCCTTATTTGCCTCTTAATTTCTAGGAGTTTTATGTGAAATATACAAGACAGTGACGAGAAAAGCCAGTGTGCAGAATATATCCCACCTGTTGTACTGAGTGAATCTAAATGCACATCATGATTGTGTTCGCTGCACTTTCACTCGTCAGTCTCTAAAGCATACGAACTAGCTGTATGACTCATAAGATCGCAATATGGTATGGTGCCAAGGTAATATCTAAGTAATCTCCATCCTCCAATATCCAAAGCATTTCGGAAATGAAGTATTCTTGTCATTTGTTGGCAGAAAAATGGGCTAGACAGTACGGCTCTGCCTCGTCCTTTTGTGCGCAAAGTACGTCAATAGTGCGCCCGACATCCTTCCCCCAAGTTTCCTTCTTGATTTAAAAAAATCCATTTAATTTTCTGTCCTTCTCAAAACTGCGTATAAGCGCCACTGAGTCAGACGCCACGGGTGGATCATATACTAATCGATCAGGATACTAGACAGATCATATACCATAGACAATAATGGCAGAGTATTATGAAGATTTGAAATCTGCAGCTGCGCTCCCTGGCTGTATCCATCCATTCTGTCCACTACGGGAAGCAAGGGGTGTTCTCACTAGTGGTAATATGTCAGCCCCTTCAAGGATTATGCCTCCATTCCACTATGACGGCGCTCTCACTGCGCTCTCTCTGCGACCTGAAATTGGTCGGAGCGCGGAGAGAGCGCTCATCAAGCTCTTATGGCGATCTCGGCGCTCCCATCGCGCTCCCATCGCGCTCCCATCGCGCTCTCATCGCGCTCTCATGGCGCTGTCATGGCGCTCTCATCGCGCTCTCATGGCGCTGTCATGGCGCTCTCATCGCGAGCTCATCACGCTCTCATCGCGCTCTCATCGCGCTCTCATCGCACTCTCATGGCGCTCTCATCGCGAGCTCATCACGCTCTCATCGCGCTCTCATGGCGCTCTCATGGCGCTCTCATCGCGCTCTCATCACGCTCTCATCGCGCTCTCATCGCGCTCTCATCGCGCTCTCATCACGCTCTCATCATGCTCTCATCACGCTCTCATCACGCTCTCATCACGCTCTCATCACGCTCTCATCGCGCTCTCATGGCGCTCTCATCGCGCTCTCATCACGCTCTCATCACGCTAGCTCTCATCACGCTAGCTCTCATCACGCTAGCTCTCATCGCGCTTTCATCACGCTCTCATCACGCTCTCATCGCGCTCTCATGGCGCTCTCATGGCGCTCTCATCACGATCTCATCACGCTCTCATCGCGCTCTCATCGCGCTCTCATCGCGCTCTCATCGCGCTCTCATGGCGCTCTCATGGCGCTCTCATGGCGCTCTCATCGCGCTCTCATCGCGCTCTCATCGCGCTCTCATCGCGCTCTCATCGCGCTCTCATCGCGCTCTCATGGCGCTCTCATCGCGCTCTCATCGCGCTCTCATCACGCTCTCATCACGCTCTCATCGCGCTCTCATCACGCTCTCCCCACGCTCTCATCGCGCTCTCATCGCGCTCTCATGGCAACCTTGGCGCTCTCCCCACGATCCGGCCAATTTCAGGTCGCAGAGAGATCGCCGTCCTAGTGAAATGGGGGCCTAACCCTTCAGGGCTTACTGAGTTTTAGCGATCGATGCGGGCAATTCTGATTAAGCCTGCGGAATAAATCCGGTGTCACCCAGCATTTGCGTTACACGCCTACAGTCGGCCGCTGCACGCTTCGCTTGGCTGAAGGTCGGCGTGGGTTTTAGCTATATATGTAGGCACTCTGCCTTTGCAGCTGTAATGCTCACATCATTTCCAACTTGTTGGAAGCTAGCCACAGGCCGAAGGATCTAGAAAAAGCAGTAAGTTGACTGACTTTTGTCTTTTTTTTTTGCACCCACTCGTTTCGAATAATTCTGTCTGACCAAGGCAGAATTCTGCCTGACATATTAATGGACAGCTTTTGCAATATTACTAGCGTTGAAGTCGGAGAAAAAAATGCTGCCCATACATTTACGTCGGTTAGACCTTATACTGTTAGTCTCCGTAATTCCAGTAAACTGGACCCTCTATGGCTGGCAAACTCCCCTTTTTAGGCCAATTTCTACTATTCATTCAGCCTGCAAAGGAGTCCGGTGGAGACTAGTTTCTATTGACGTCTACATTTATAATGGAATTTTTCTCTTCTCGTCAGAAAGGTATACAGCACTTTCTTTTCTGGGCAAAATCTATTTCTACAGGATTGATATTATGGTTATTAAACTTGTCATTGTTATTGGGGTAGGTCAACTACTCTCTTATTGCTGCCAGTCGCTGAATTGCGAGGAGCTTACAATTGTAAGGATCTATATAATGGCAGCCTTTCGGCGCTCTAGTGACCCCAATACGGCAGTAAGTGCCCCAGGAGCGGATATAGGACGTGCACACGTATTGTTTGAAAGGCTATGTACCTTTCCGAAGATGAGAAAAATATCGATATAGGAGCTATGGATCGACGTGGGACTCCAATAAGCTAGGGTAAAAGGTTATACGACTGTAAGTGTCCCAGGCGCGGCCATAGGACTGTAAGGTTTGATGCACTGTCACCGAGAAGGACCATTAAAGGCATCCAATGTAGTTTTTAGGGGTTGAAAACCCTTTTTTTCAAAGCAAGTATTCTAGTCATTTATCTACAAACTAAGTTAAAACCACACTAGCCTGATGTATTTTAACCCTCATGGAGCAAAAATTCCAAAATTTCTGACGGAAAATGGTTACTGGAAGGGCCCTGGGCTGATAATTTTCAGGGTACCACCCAAAAAATAAAGCACTCATCTTGAGGCTTGTTTCTGCAGTTTTAAATCCCACAATAAGTGACCAAAGCATGAAATGCTGATTCAAATGTGCTAATGTGAAGCAGTATGTGTCAATATAACAAAGATCGCCTTATTCAGAATAGTTCCAGTTTTGCTGCCCTGAAATCGCATTGGATGCCTTTAAGTGTGGTGGGTTGTTTAACTAGCTCGAGGTTGTATGGCTGTCTTCGAGCTTCATACAGTTCTTCAGACCTTCATTTAGCGTCATATATCCGAGAGATTTTCCTAGTCGAAACCAGTCTTATCTAGTCTGATCCAGTTGCTAATTCGTACCCACTCCGATAATAGATCATAATAGTCGTAGATTCTTTAACTATATCGAGGTGTGACTGTCTTCAGACACAGTTCTTCAGTCCTCTATTTAGTTAATCTCCAAGCAGATCTTTTGGTGGGGGTAAGACAGTATCAAATTGGCCAGACTGTAACCATTTCCGTTGGTGGTGGTAGCGACAAAAAAGTGGCCATATATAAAAAGCAAACGATCTTCCACCATCAACCTCTGCTTGGAGAGTATATTTAGCGTCCTATCCGAGGGATGTTTCTAGTCAAAACCAGTCTTATCTAGTCTGATCCAGTTGCTAATTCCTACCCACTCCGGTAAAGAGAAACGTCCTTTACTATGCAGCTGATCAACTGCAGAGTTCTGCACCATTACACTGCTGACTCCTTCCCTGCTTGGTTTTGACACTTCACTTCGTCATAGGCGCTAATGGAGGAAACGTACCCGCAGGGGTTTCCCGTTATGTCAGCTTATAGACGGCTTCTCTTATTTCTTTTCAACGGAAGACCGATAGAGAGTTGCGAAAATAGAGGAAATAGGAGAAGGACAGTTCCAAAAATGAAACTGAAAATCAAATATGTCGATTAAGGTTAGACATCCAGGTAATATGATACGCCAAAAAGCAGTTACTCAAGCAACTGGATATGGCTTTGGAAACGGTCAGACGTTTCAGGTAGCATCCACTAGCTTTCATCAGTGACACTAAGAGACCAGAGGGGAAATGCAGAAATGAAAAGAACTGAAAATTAAACATGTACACCCCATAATAATATCACCAGGTTGGCTGTGGCTGAAGAGCAAAGTTCACAAAACCACATGTTTAACAAGAGCATACGTTTCGATGACTATCTGTCATCTTCATCAGGGCTACTTTTAAATAGCAACGTTCAACTAAATGAAACCAGTCAATACAGAAACGGCAGAAACTGAAACATGTATAATGCCTGCCGGGTTCAAGTATAAAAGAGAGACTGTTAATGAATATATTACTGTCTGGCTGGTAAGAGAACTTTCGGAATAATGAGATAACAGTGTGGTCTTAATGAGAATTAAACTGTTCTCCAAAATTGGCACACCGAATCACTCTGTCTTCATCAGCTTTCTGACCCTAGTGCTGTAGTGATTTTTTTCACCTCGGGTGACGTCAGCACTAGGTCAAAGTTCGACGAAAGTCGGTACCGCCCCCCCCCGTCCCGAGTGATTCGATCGAAAATTCCAGTGAGTCAATTTTTGGAGAAAATTTAATTCTCATTATGTATTTTACCAACTCAGATGAACGTTAACATTCATGCTGACAGTGTGGTCTTGTTGTCCGTATATTTGTACATGATGTCCAGTCACGTTCCGGTAGTATTACTGCGTTACTGCCCAGTTACTTTAATTCCGAGCTCAATATCCAATTCGACAAGGTTGAAGAGAAAGCAAGTGTTCTCAGATTAACTGTCAGAGGAGAACAATCATTGGTTAACTGGTGCGCTCGTGTGGCGTAACGATAGAGCGTTCGGCTAGGAAACAAGAAGTCCCGAGTTCGAATCCTGACATGCCACCGATGTTGTGTCCTTGGGAAAGGCACTTAACACGACTTTCCTCACTTCACTCAGGTTAAAATCAGTATGTCTATTGTAGGTCATGCGTTTGCCCTCTGTGTTGGTGACGGCAAAAAGACTGAAGTTGAAAAAAAAATTGAGTGTGCCGTCATCATGTCTTGTGATAAAAAAATAGCCCCCGCGCCTGGCTCCAGCTAGCCTGGTATCCAGTCTTTCGAGGCTGTCTTCTAGTCTCCACCAGATTTCTTTTGCCCGCGGGCAAATGGAGCTTCTCTGTCCGGCTACCTTCTCTTGCCAATTAATACCCTTTTTAGGCCGATTTCTACGATTTATTCAGCCCGCAAAAGAAGTCTGGTGGAGACTAGCTGTCTTCGCGGCTCTAATAGTTTTCCCCCGTCCAGCTCAACAGACCGCCCGGTATAGGAGTGTTACGATAGAGTTTGGCACGAGGGGAGTTGATCAGATGCACTCCCGTCGTGCAAAACCTACCGGGGAACCTAGTTGAGTCGGGCGGGGAAGAGCTTCAGCAGCCCCGAAGAGAACCCGCCCCGACCACGCCAGGCTTGGCTCCACCGTCAGTCGGCGGGGGAGTTGGCAGGAGTCTCGCGGTAATCTTTCATCACGGCCACGGCCCGGAAACTCGCTGACGCGCGGAGTAGAGGAAGTGAGCGAACCGTTCATGTATGGTGTACGTATCAATCATGTCGGGGACGACCTTGTCTGTGCTCTCACGTTCACGGTCAGCCTGCCGGTCTAAACGTGTTGGAATGCGCGTCTGGCTACGGTGTTCTTACCCTTCCCACGTTTCAAAGCTGAGTTTCAAAGAGTAGATATAAGCCAAAAAGATAGAAAGTTTATTGCAAATACATGCCCGAGGGCTAATTGCAGATACGAACAATATTCATGAAAGGAAAATACAATAGTATGAGAGACTACGTCTAACATTATACTACATTCTACAACATATAGGATACTAGTTTTGCTGGATTTTACATCTTCTGAGGCAGTGAAAGACGAATTTACCCTCTTCTTCTATAATATGATAGATAACATGACAGGGGAGTTGGCCCGCTAAAGCTAACTGTACTCCTTTATTCCCTGCCGTGAACGAAAAATTAACAATTCATCTCAACAATGATCACCGGAAGTGCTCACGATCAATTATTGCAAATCATTTGTGTTTTGTAACTTCTGTTGTCTTTTATATCATATATCATATTTTGTATTTTGTAACAAGGCATCTGTCTATGTCACCCATTTCTACTCTTTCCAGCCTCTTTTGAAGCCTGGTAGAGGCTACCTGCCCTGTTGGCTCAGCGTTGACTACATGTACATGTAGGTGCTCTCATGTCGTGTCTGTACGACAGGCTTGAACAGGTTTTTAATTTCACAGGTTTTGCTCCCTACCAAAGAAGGGGCAGTCTTTTACAAAACCTTTTATTAAAGGTCGTTCTGAGGTGCACTAGACTGTGGCGACTAGTTATAAGTAAGAGTGACTGTTACACAGTATTTCATTCTTGCAACCTTTGTAGACAATATTTTATGCGTATACTATGGAACAAAACAGTCGCAGACGAGGCGAGGAACTGAATGTGTGCCATCGAACCGGCGCAAATTGTTCGGCGACATATGTCTGCTACATGGCATTGAAGCCTGATGGTAGTAAAGTCCCCCGCATGGACGTCGTTTTTAGAAGTGGCTATCGCAATGAATTACTGGTATTAGTATTTACTATCGTGTCCAAAATATACCCTTACTTTCCCACTCTTCTTTACCATGAGGAAACAATTTTACTACTGAAACCAAAGAACCCACATATCATTGCATGCAAGAGAGTTATGCAACTCCTGCAATGAAATGTGCAAAGTTTGAGTTTAACAAGTCGTTCGGTGTGATATAGCTAGCTGCCGCCCCGCCGCGTACCTGCGAAGCTGGTGTGTTACGCTGAAGGGCGGTTATACCGGCTATACTGCCAAAGATACAGATCGTAGAAGTTGGTAATTTTGTCTTTCAATGCCTTAAAATAAGAAATCAAACCCAGCATGCTAGCAAAACTAGTATCACATATGTTGTAGAATGTAGCCTAGCGTTACACGTAGTTATATCGTTGTATTTCCTTTTTCATACATGTTAAGTTGTTTGTACCTGCAATTAGCCCTCGGGTATGTTTTTGCAATAAACTCAACCATCAAATTTGAGGAGGGGCAACGCTGAAGGACAGTTGTAAAGACGGCATTTTACACAGGATATTTTATTGGCGCCAGTTGGAGCTCCACTGTGACAATGTAAAACACGCCGTCCTGCGTTTAATGGGTACTAATTGACATAACGCATTGCATAGATATCCCTACATACCTTGAGAACTAAGATTCTAATCTAAAATTGTAACGGTAATTGCTTGATAAGGTTCGGTTGCAATGAGTGAATGTCCCACAGGCTGGTACCCTATGGGTTTTAAAGCACACTGTATGACATAACCGATAGTTTCTGTACTCTCTTCAAGTTTCGAAACCGGAAGTTCCGCTGCAGTACCATAACAAGTCGCCAGGGGGGCAAAATATAATCATTTTGAGTTGTCATCAATAATTTTGTTATCCACATGTCAAATATCAAGATAATCTATTTAAGCCATCTCGAGTTGTCGTAACACACACACACACACACACACACACACACACACACACACACACACACACACACACGACACACACGACACACACACACAACACACACACACGACACACGACACACACACACACACACACACACACACACACACACACACACACACACACACACACACACACACACACACACACACACACACACACACACACATATAAACACACACACACACACACACACACACACACACACACACACAGACACAGACACACACACACGCACACACTCACAAACACACGAAACACAAACACACACACACACACTCACACACACACACACACACACACACACACACGCGCACGCACTCACACACACACACACACACACACACACACACACACACATGTGGACTCTCCCAAAAACATAACCTTCTTGGTGAAGATAAGTGTATAACTCTCTTGCTGCTTATGACGCTTAAAAAGTCCAATAACTGTTATAATAACAACGGGGCTTTAATTTCATCTTTGCTAATGTTGATATTGTCTAATATTAGATATTACCAGAATAAAATACAAACACAAACAACAATTCAAGGAATGAGAAAGCAGAAATGTTAGCAATCAATTTTTCAATTCTATAATCAATATCATAAAAGAAAATGAAATCCCTGATAATGGTGACCCTCGTCAATGACATCGATTTCACCTTCGCCATTCCGGTTATGATGTCATATCCGGTTTCAGTGCATGATCAACTGATATCTTCATTTAAAAAAAAACCGTCCAATGCGATTTCTGGGCAGCAAAACTGGAAATATTCTGAATAAGGCAATCTTTGTGATATTGACACATTTGAGTCAGTATTTCATACTTTAGGCTTTTAAAACTGCAGAAACAAGCCCCAAGACGAGTCCTTTATTTCCGGGTGGTATCCTAAAAATAAGCCAAGGGCCGTCAGAATTTTGGGTATTTTTGCTCCATGAGGGTCAATATACATTGGGATAGTGTGGTTTCAACTCAGTATGTAGATCTATAGCTAGGATATTGGCTTTGAAAAATTGGGTTTTCCAAGCCCTAAAAACTGCACTGGATGCCTTTAAGCCACCTTGAACATTCTAACGGTGTAGGAACCGCGCAGACGTCATAGAAAATTTACAAAATCTTCGACGCGTATGTCAGACTTCCAGATAATAAATTCTGTTATCTTCACTTTGCACTCCGCATCAGTTATGAGATATCTGATCATCATATTTATGATTAAAATATGTTAGGAATGATGAACAACTGAATAACTAACACCGTAAATGGTTGGATCATTTTGAATCTGATATCTTCTCTGCAATTTGCCTGAGGCAGGAAAAATCAATTAGAGTAATTTCAAGTGCCGGCGTAGCATCACGGGTTTAAGTCTCTAGTCTACAGCTTTTGTATGTAAGACCCAGATATCTTAATTCTGCTTCCTTAGAGTTATTTTGAGACTAAGGCAGAGGCTTGTCACTTACGGTCATATTTAAGTCACGTTTCTTCCGTCAATCTCCTGGAAAACTGCCGAGATAAAAAGCTCACATTAAGAATGCTTCCAGGAAACAAATGCACAGTCGGTACCACGGCCTCCGGTGGGGATTCAGTGTGTCATTGTGCGTTCAGCAGATAGCCGCGTCCTCTTCCCGCCAAATTTATCACAGAATTGGCCATTCAACTTCCCCAGTGACTTGTTCAACGGAGTATTATGGCACAGAATGCTGATATCTGCCAGTTAAATGCTCTTTTCTTCAACGTGAAAGGAGATTTTGTTCCCGGAAATTGCAAAGTACTATCGTAAGAAATGGTTCAGGTACCATTCATAATAACTCGGAGCTTAATACCTCATGTGTAACTGTTATACTAGTACGCCGTTACACAGTCTTTACGTACACAATCAGCTACTCACTAGATTTATTCCCAAGTCTTCAAAATACTGCTTTGTTGTACTCTGATGATTGAATGTCCTTCATTATTCACTGATAAAAAGTCCCACATGTCATTCTCCGTTATTTTTCACACATGGCAAACTTTCAACAATCATGCAAAATTATTTGATCCACTTTATCTTTTTTTTTCATCCGCCGGAAGAAAGGGTTTGCAATACCGAAAATAGTTTTATTCAAAAACGCCTCGCGACGATAACCATCCGCTGAGTTATTGTATTCACACCAAGGCCACTGGCCTAATCTTTCCGGGCGAGGATTTAATAAAGTTGGCTACTTTTGAGAGATCATAACTTCACACAATATTGCAATAACTCTGTGCAATGTAGCGAGAGAGGAGAGGCAATTGTTGGAGGCTATGTTCCGCAATGCTGTAGGTAAGTCCAGGGCAAGCCCCTTCTTTGGACAAGATTTTTCCTGATCTTGTAGAACAGAGATGAATGAAGAGATCTAGTTTTGCAATTGTGAATGGATGGTGTGTGGTGTTGTGATAACATGGCGCACACGTCATGTGTCTGAGTACGTTATACACGCTACAATGTGGAGGATTTTCTGTCATGAATTTAAAAAAAAACATCAAAAGGAAAATTAGTGTTCCGTCCATTCGTTAGATCCTACTGTATGTTGTATATCATCTCTAGTTACTAGTGAGCTTATATAGCCAAGGGCATTGGCGTTTACGTTCATTGCGGTCTTGTATACGTATTTCCCCTGCACTTTTTGTCCATCTAATCTTATTTTCTTCAGATAGATAACGAAGAAAATCTTGCACAGGATTCCTTTCTATTCCTGGTCTTTTTTGGTGACTTTTTCAACGTCTTCCTGAAATGTGGATTATCCTTCTCCTCTAGGCACCTACTAAAGAAAGACAACACTCGACCTCTAAAATCTGTATCAACAGGCAATTTAACTCGAAGTCTCTGTCCCCCGGGCTCTTTCGTTGCCGTTTTAGCTCATGTAAAGCAAGTAAGCGTGCTGCTTTAGGAGACCTACGCTACTCTGAGAGCATTAACAGCCATTCCCGCTTCTCTCATGAAGTATAACGGCTATAAGAGGTCATGAACTCGACAGACAAGGGGGCTGCCGCCATTTTACATCCGGGACCTGAGACTATGCCGATGTGCCCCATGGGAAAATCGGACTTGCCCCTAATATAGTCATATAACAGTACTTTGTTGCCAGAAGAGGTGCATCGAAGGTGTACCAAACAATTTTATGGACCACTGTGAACCAATAACAATAATGAAAACTTATGATCTGTAGCAAATATCGTAATTCTTGCAACTTGAACAATGTTAGTCTTTTGCGCGTATTAAATGACTTTAAGTCGACAGAAAAAAAGGTACGTACATGGCAAAAGATTTTAGAAATGTTGCCTGTATTGGTAGTTTTCGGCTTTGAATTTGTGACTTTATACATGGGAATTTAGTTCCTGTATAATACATAGTTTTAAGCTCTATGGTACTATACACTACATAAATGTGATAGGTGATGAATATCTAATGATCCATGAAGTTAATTAAGGTCAAGCTTGTGTATTTGATTCCCTATAAACCATGTAATTTGTGAACGGAAATCACCCAAAGTGTTGCCCTAGTTTTTAAAGCCGCAAGTGTCAAAACAAATCCTGATTCCCCCATACCTGCAATTGCTTCCCGTTAATTCCTCACATTCGATACTAGTAGTAAACACATTCTGATACCGATTCTAATGGAATGGCATTAAGGGGGCAAAACTATATTCCGCGGAGAGAATTAGATTGTCATTTCTGTCATCACAGTGATGATTTATAGGGTAATGATAAGGATACTGTTAAGCTGTCATTTCCAGAAGTAATAGCCCTTGCAACTTTGTTGATGAGGTAGTTTAGATGCCTCGGTAGGTGGTTGGTTTGTGCTCTATACTTGCTGGGATACGGTGGAGAACTTTTCGACCTTGGCAAAGGAAGTCCTGTGGATACTCAGGAGATGTGAGTAACGATGTTATAATAAGTGTGGTGCGGTGTGTCACGTAATGAGTTTCACGTTGTTGGGATGATGATTGCGTTTGCAGTCGTTTAGGCCAAGCCGACTTACTTTTATGGATGACATCCTCTGAAAACCCCCAAACTAGTGCGCGCGGGCGAATAAAAAAAAATCCGGCCAAAAATAAAAATGCTACTAAACCACAGGAATACAAAGCTGGTGTATTGTGAATTTGCGGCAGTACATAGCGACGTATACGACAAGCCGGCACATGCTGGCCTTTTGCGGAATGCATGAATCGGCACTGTACCTATGTACTGGGATCTTGAGTCGTGGAGCTTCGGTAGCCTGGGTGCCCGGCTCCGTATTGTCGCTGACTACCATGGACTACCCAGGCCTAGAGCCAGGCCAGAGCCTCGGAAAACGTGATTTTTTGTAGAACAGGCGGAAATCAATGCGCGCGGATGTCATCCATAAAATTAAGTCGGTGTGGCCTTACGTATTCACAAGACGATTGCTCGGAGATTGAAATGGGTCTTTACAGTGTGCTAGCTACTCACAGTGTAGATGGAATAAGGACCCTAATGTGGATAGAAACACGGAATGTGACAATAGGGAGCAGGAAAATCTTGTTGTTTTCCAAGTCTGCCAGGGCTAATCATTGCAAAGACTACGTGTCTACGACTTGATTGAGTCACTACTGACATCTTGTAAGGAACAGTTTTAGATTAGATCAATTAGGTGCATAAAAAGGAACTTCGCAAATTTAGGTAAACTGCACTTGTCACCAAGGAAGTCTTTTAACTATACCAGTGGCTCCACGTTATGCAATCTACTCTTTGACTCATCAGACTAAATGTCTCACTTTTTATGACCTGCCTTGTACTGTTTTTATTTTGTATGTGGAAGAGCAACTATGCACCTGTTTTGCCACGCACTCCTATCACGTTGACAACCTCAAGCAACCAAATTAATGTAAAATTTGTACTTTATCTAAATCATGCTACATATAAGTTCTAGCCTAAGAGTATTACGAATGGCAACAATTCTACGAACTCTGGGTCTGCTGCTAAATGCATTTTCACAGTAAATTCACACACAGACACACACGGCATGAAAATACACACCGTCCCTCTTGGATGTTTTTTACGTAAAATGTTAATATCATAGCCATCGTCAGTAAGGCCACAGGAAGTGAATTTTATGGATGACATCCTCCGCAGACTCCAAATCTAATGCGAGCGGGCCAAAAATCAAGGCGGGCCAAAAGAACAAGGTTCCTAAATGTTCATATTTTGACATCATAAACCTTCTTAAACAAGAAATAATACAAGAAAAGATTGTGCTAAGTTACTGCCAACTATTACAACATCCATTTGCCACTAAAACAGCTTTGGAAAATAAAAGTTTTCAAATGGTTTTGATTTAGTGGGAACATCACATGTAAAAGGAATTAAATACATCACTCCATCAAAGTAAAAGACAAAACAATGGATCAAAGCCTTGTCTTGTCTCCTCGCGTCATATTTATCTGCCACCCACATTCCGGCATGGCAACAGACATATTTGCCAATGTTCGGCATGTTGACTACTGTCAAAGGGCAACACTTTTTTTTTTCAAAACCAGGCGAATATTAATGCGCGAGCTGATGTCATCCATAAAAATTACTTGCTGTGGCCTAAGGCCACCGACTTAATTTTATGGATGACATCCTGGCTCTAGGCCTAGGTAGTCCATGCTAGTTAGCGACAATAGAGAGCCGGTGGTAACTCTGGACGATGGCACTCAGGCTACCGAAGGTCCACGATTCAAGACCTCAGTACATACGTACAGTGCTGATTCATAAACTCAGCAAAAAGCCAGCATATGCCGGCTTGTCGCATACGTCGCTATGTACTGACGCAATACCAGCTTTGCATTCCTGTGGGTTAGTAGCATTTTTATTTTTGGGCGGAATTTTTTTATTCGCCCGCGTGCACTAGTTTAGGAGTCTTCAGAGGATGTCATCCATAAAATTAAGTCGGTGTGGCCTAAAGGGAAATTCTGACTGACATCGTGTGGATTAGATAGCCGGCGAACTCGCCTTTTCGTAAGAGAGGCAAGTCAATCAAATTGAAGTGTTGCCCAAACGATGCAGCTCCACCGCTGTTTATCAACTGAAGAAAAGACAAGTTGGGAAATTGCCTCACACACTTTCCAACTGGGAAATAACTAGCCCTGAGCTCTGAAACGCTTCAACTGGGATACTTTATTATCTATTACGGAGAGAACATACAGATAAGGTATGAAAACATACGGCAAGTTATCATTTTCTTTGCAATATTTTCCGTATGCGTAACATGCTAAGAAAGAAAATTGAAGCAAATACGATCAATGAATTGTTCCTTCTTGCATCTAGTTTGGTCATTCTTACGCCAACATTTGCGAAAACCCTGTACACCAGAATGACACAAAATGAACACATATATGTCTGAAAATATACGCCAAGTTATCGTTTTCCTTGCAATCTAGTTTGTATGCATAACAAACCAAGAAATAAAATTCAAGCAACCACGATCAATGAATTGTTCATTTGTAAATCTAGCTGTAGTCATTCTTACGTCAACATCTACGAAAACCCCGTACACCAGAATGACACAAAATGAACATATGGATTATTACTGAAAATATACGCAAAGTTATCATTTTCCTTGCAATCTAGTTTGTATGCATAACATATTAAGAAAGAAAATTGAAGCAAATATCATGAATGAATCATTCATTTTTTGTATCTAGCTTCGTCACTCTTACGTCAATGTTTACGAAAATCCTGTGTTACACCATAACGACACAAAATGAACAACAAGGTCCAGTGTTCGTTCCATGGGTCTTGCCCATTTGGAAAATACCATAACATATTAAGAAAGAAAATTGAAGCAAATACGATGAATGAATCATTCATTTTTTTTCATCATCTTGTAGCTTCGTCACTCTTACGTCAATGTTTACGAAAATCCTGTACACCAGAATGACACAAAATAAACAACAAGGTCCAGTGTTCGTTCCATGGGTCTTGCCCATTTGGAAAATACCATAACATATTAAGAAAGAAAATTGAAGCAAATACGATGAATGAATCATTCATTTTTTTTCATCATCTTGTAGCTTCGTCACTCCTACGTCAATGTATACGAAAATCCTGTACACCAGAATGACACAAAATGAACAACAAGGTCTACTATTTGTTCCGTGGGTCTTGCTCATTTGAAAAATACCATAACATACTAAGAAAGAAATTAAAATTGAAGCAAATACCATGAATGAATCATTCATTTTTTTCATCTAGCTTCGTCACTCTTACGTCAGTGTTTACGAAAATCCTGTACACCAGAATGGCACAAAATGAGCAACAAGGTCCAGTAGTTGTTCTATGGATCTTGCCCGTTTGGCAAAATACCATAACATATTAAGAAAGAAAATTGAAGCAAATACCATGAATGAATCATTCTGTTTTTTCTTTAATCTAGCTTCGTCACTCTTACGTCAATGTTTACGAAAATCCTGTACACCAGAATGACACAAAACCAACAACAAGGTCCAGTATTTGTTCTATAGGTCTTGCCCATTTGAAAAATACCATAACATATTAAGAAAGAAAATTGAAGCAAATACCATGAATGAATCATTCATTTTTCTTCATCTAGCTTCGTCACTCTTACGTCAATGTTTACGAAAATCCTGTACACCAGAATGACACAAAATGAACAACAAGGTCCAGTATTTGTTCCGTGGGTCTTGCCCATTTGGAAAATACCATAACATATTAAGAAAGAAAATTGAAGCAAATACTATGAATGAATCATTCATTTCCTCATCTAGCTTCGTCATTCTTACGTCAATGTTTACGAAAATCCTGTACAACAGAATGACACAAAATGACGAACAAGGTCCAGTACTTGTTCCATAGGTCTTTCCCATTCGGAAAATACCATTACGCCTTTTCCTGTTGATTGCCACGATGGTTTCGTCACTACCAGCATGCTGACGCGCGCGTGCGGACCTATGGTACATCGTACTATTGATCTCTGGGCGGGGCTTAGAACAAACCCCACAAAGCACTTTGCCTGGTGAGGGTAGCGTACAGTATAAGTAGTGCGTGGTCATTTCGAGCTGTACAGACGGCTAGATCTGAATATCGTGTATAGTACTTAGACTTCTTAGAAATCCGAGTGTGTAGCATATCTATACGTGGGTGTTGAGTCCTTGTACACTACAGCGGCTGCTGAGGTAGGTTGTTTTCAATTGATTTTCTAGTGCACAGCCTTGTAGGAAGTTGAGAGGCGGTAAGCTTTGGGGATCCAAAGAATATTAGACCGGCACGGATACAGAATGCACGGAAATTTTAAAAGAATGGTTTAGAGAGAATGCTTTATTCAATATGAAAAAAAAACATTTGCAGCACCAGTGCTGAATTGCGGTTTCTGTACACAAATACGTGATACGAAAATACGCAAATACGAAATTTACCTTTACTTCCTTATTGTTCCTATTTCAAGATATGTCCTTTCGCTACAACTCCAGTGTACTGTTTTTACGACTGGTTTTGTATAGTCTTGTTTAAACTATTGTTTTAAGTCTTGTTATGCGCTGTAAGCTTTATAGCGCCTGGTGTTGGTTCATGTAGTCAAGTGCTTATGTACTAAAGTGTGTAATTTGAACAATGTCATTTAATTCAGTCCCTAATTCTACATCCTCTATAAACATAACGATCGAAGAAATCACCATCTGTGTTAATTAATTTCTAACAATAGGATTTTGGGTCAAGAATTGATGAGATCCAATGTCTGCAGAGTTAAAAAAAAAACATGCTAATTAAAACTAATTTCACGCCTGATGTAGAAAATGTACTCGATGTCCAGAATGTAGATTGATTGTTCTGAGTGGCTTTCATACCTTTATTCGGTCCCACAGTCCACGGCACAAAATCCCTAGTTTCCGTGTGAGAAATTGCCGCACACTTTCCCGGATATTTTAGGTTTCCGGTAGAACCCAGGGGTTTCCGACCTGCACACGAAACGTGTCCAGTCCCGTACATGTCCTGTACACTCCCGGAAATGAACCACTTTTTGTGTGCAGGTCGTGTACTGGACGTTATATGCCCGGACACGATCCCTGTACATCCCCGTACACGGCAGGAAATGGCCGTGCACCGCTCCGTGCGTTGCTGGAATATGCATAATTTAGCGGCAATTATCACCTAATTATTCTCCACACGGCAGCGGAAATCCGCCGTGTACGGGTCGGACATGCCGGTACTACACCCCCCCCCGCCCGAA
>NW_017802824.1:2549364-2629429 GCF_001625305.1 Branchiostoma belcheri
ATGTGTAGCCGAAACATAGAAACAATAGCTTTTTCCCGAACTAGACTTCCAGGGACTAGACTTTTAAAATCGTTGGACCCGGTGTAAACTCAGAAATTACTAGTAATTAACAGATTTCTCTAACTTTAAAAAGTAAACTAACATCACATCTCATCACAGTCACCTCCAAATAGAAGTCCATTTTAGCAAAAATGTCAAAAAGTAACTAATACTGACATATCATCAGGTTAAAAGAGGAAAATAGCCCTCAGATCATGAAAGTGAATGGCGCTTACACAAACAGTCAAAAGACCAAATTTTCAATAAACAAAGAAGGCCTCAAACAAAGTTCTTCAAAATACATGTACGTGTAGCAAAAACATAATTGCAGACCTAACGTGAAGTTAAATGAGGCTTGGCAGAAAACAATATCACGTCATTACAAAAAAAGATCATTTGCTCAGAAATTAATTACATGAACACGTATTCAATTTACAATGTCGTTAAAGACAAGCTGTCGGTTTCGTAAAGTTTGCGTTGTCGCCTCTACAAAATGAGGCTTAGTTGTACATGTAGATTGAAGGCCAGGAGGTATGCCCCCCCCCTTGCTTCAGGGGACCATAGCGAAATGTTTTCATCCTGGAAGGACAAACTGCTCCATGTCTGTCTGCGGGATGGCGTGGTGTTGGTGTCGGTTGTGATCGCAGTCAGGCCGGAGCGGCGTGCTGGGCGCGGGGTGCACCCCGGGCGGGAGTGCAGCGGGGCCGGCCTGGGTCGTCGGAGCCTGCCGGGCGCTTTAACACAGCACCCTCGCCTTTAGATCTGAGCCTGGGTGTGCAGTCTGCCTGTTTGCCTCCAGCCTGGCCTGCAGGACATGGAAAACGAAAATCTAAGTCAAAAGTCGAAGGCATTTTTGAATTTCATTTGAAGTTACGTGTACATGTACTAGACGTTTTATAAACAAGCCTGGCAAAGATGCGGACGTCTGTATGGACACATTTCGAGGAGAAGTCATTTATCATTTTTAACGAATGTTTTTAACGTCAGACAGCAACAATTTTGTCCAGGTGAAAAAGGCTCCATTCATCAAGCATCAACGTCTACTTGTTTCTTTTCATTGTAATCATGGGAACAATACAAACACAACATTTCCCTCGGTAATGAAAACAATTCAAATTGTCAAGAGCCTTGTCGGCCTTCGTATGCAAAGATATACATTTGCATAGACTCACCCTCTTCTGTGTGACTGCAGTCGCTTTTCTTTCTTTCTTTTCTGAGCTCTCCGACAGCCTGGCGATAAAGTTTCTTCAAATCGTCTCAAAGTATCCCAAATCCGCGCCTGAAAAAAGTACATATGTTCTGAGCAACATACAAACTATATCGATGTACTTCTAAGTAGAAATAATAAACTATGTTATTAATCAGTAAAAAAAATAGTGTACACTTCTTGCCAAAATAAATATTTCTGCCGTAGGCACAACTTAGCCAAGGTTTTTAAACAACATGTTTAAGATATATGTAACGATAGTGCCGTATATATAATAGTATCCTTGTTTTAGCTTACCCTTCCTCCTGTCGGTTTGCTGGTTCGTTGCGGTGTTGTCCTTTCAATGTAGTAGAGTCATTTCTTCCGTTGCGAAAACGAAGTAACAGAACGGAATGTTTGACGCCATTTAGTTCAGGAACATACTAGTAATCTTTGCAAGCCGAGACAAACGTGTTTTGAAAAAGCAAACCGTCGTTGTGACAAAGCAAGATTCAAGCGACCCACCAAAACAAAGCATCGCGTCTCTTATTGGCTGGTCCCGGCGAGAGCGAGGTAGGATTGGTCGTCAGTCATATAATCACGTGATCGCGTTCAATACTACAACCATCTTGTTTTATATTATAGGTTTTAGTTAAATCGCCTGTGCAGTCTGAACACTTGGATGATAGGATGTTTCTGATTGTGTGAATGTATCTATTTCAAGGCAGACAAATGATCTTCATAATTCTAATTCGTCATGATTACATGGCTTTATTCGTTCTAGAATTACACAACTTGTCGCTCACTAAGTGAATAAAACCGCACTTCAACTCCAACATAACCTTACTCTTTGTAAATGTATCCAAAATCCACAATTAATGTCATGAGGGTTGACTTGTTTTGCTGGATTTCAGTATTTTACCAGGCATGGGGACGCTGTGAGTTCTCCCTTTGTTTACATAAAGGCTATTCACATAAACGGACGCCATGTCAGACACATCACAATACACATCGACCGAACTACAATGTAAAGCTTGCATATTATTACCCATACATGTACCTAAAAATCATAACAAACTGATCAGGTCATGTTAGTTCAAACCCCTTTAGTCAAGCGTTTGATTACATCATGGTAATGAATCTCACGGATAAACTATTATTTCCAAAATAAAAAATTCAGATTTAGACCGGAGTGTAGATTTAGGTCATTTTGACCGAGTAGGTCATATAACCCCAGCGTCGGGGCGCCCTACGCTCAAATGTGCTTTGTCGTATGGACGACATCACGATAAATCAAGCCAGGGACGCATAGGTTCAAATGTTGTATTAACAATCCTTGATCATTCTATATCTAATTTGCTTAGATTAAAGTGCTGGCAACTTTGGTTCAAGTAATTATCACCTGAAACATGAATACACGCAGTACCTAATTACCCCTTATTGTTAGCCGCTCCCCAACACACGCCAAGTGTGCGGGGCGTAAATTTCCGTGCACGTGCACGGCGAGCACGAATCCGGGAGTGTAAGGAAATATCCGGGGCCGTACACGCGGAGCCCGGAAATCCATGGACGCGACCAGGACACGGCGAATTTCACGGGCGTGTGCGGGACTGGAAACTCTTGGAAACGTGGTTTTTCAAGCAGTGGTCGTTCTAAGTAGCTTACGACTGTGTTCACTTTCTGTCAACACACCCTGTCTAGTTTAGTGTAGGCTTTTAACGGTATTTTTACCAGTAATAGATCTAGATTTAGACTACGCCAATCTACAAGCTAGTATTTAGTAGAATACTTGATGTGCGCAATTGATTGATTGACTGAGTGGCTTCCGTACATTTATTCGGTCCCACCATCGTTGTGTTCCCTTACTGCAACACACCCTGTCTATTTTACAGTGTAGTCTTTTTACGGCACCTTTACCAGTAATAGATCTAGATTTAGACTAAGCCAATGTACAAGCTAGTATTTAGTAGAATACTTGATGTGCGCAATTGATTGATTGTTCTGAATGGCTTCTGTACCTTTATTCGGTCCTACAGTCGTTCTAAGTAGCTTACGACTGTGTTCCCTTACCGCAACACACCCTGTCTATTTTATAGTGTAGTCTTTTTACGGCACCTTTACCAGTACTAGATCTAGATTTAGACTAAGCCAATCTACAAGCTAGTATTTAGTAGAATACTTGATGTGCGCAATTGATTGATTGTTCTGAATGGCTTCCTGTACCTTTCTTCGGTCCCACAGTCATTGTAGTAGCTATGGCTGTGTTTCCTTGCCGCAACACACCCTGTCTATTTTATAGCGTAGTCTTTTTACGGTACCTTTACCAGTACTAGATCTAGATTTAGACTAAGCCCATCTACAAGCTAGTATTTAGTAGAATACTCGATGTGCGCAATTGATTGATTGACTGAGTGACTTCCGTACCTTTATTCGTTCCTACAGTCGTTTTAAGTAGCTTACAGCTGTGTTCCCTTACCGCAACACACCCTGTCTATCTTATAGTGTAGTCTTTTTACAGTATTTTTACCAGTAATAGATCTATATTTAGACTAAGCCAATCTACAAGCTAGTATTTAGTAGAATACTTGATGTGCGCAATTGATTGATTGTTCTGAATGGCTTCTGTACCTTTATTCGGTCCCACGGTTATTCTATGTAGCTTACGGTTGTGTTCCCTTACCACCGCACGCGCAGTCTTTTTATACGGTGCCCTTGCCAGTATTATATCTAGATTTAGACTAAGCCAGTCTACATATTTAGTAGAATACTCGATATGCGGAATGTATAGTGAGTGTTCTAAGTGCCTTCCGTACCTTTAGTCGGTCTCACAGTCATTCTAAATAGCTTGCGACTGTCTGTGAATAGTTTCATCAGGTTGGTCAGACACTGAGTAAAGATACTCTTTTTACACAACCAAGTCTTTTATTCAGCCGACGTTGATCGGTGACCGTCTGTCATCTTCCTCAGGGCAAGTGAACCAGTCAGAATTGCCCTGAGGAAGGTGACAGACGGTCACCGAAACGTCGGCTGAATAAAAGACTTGGTTGTGTAAAAAGAGTCTCTTTACTTAGCTTACGACTGTGTTCCCTTACCACTGCGCACTCAGTCTTTTTATACGGTGCCCTTGCCTGTAATATATATCTAGATTTAGACTAAGCCTGTCTACATATTTAGCTTTGCACCTAAGGTGCTCCGTGCACTTGGGCTATCAACAGCTTGCTACTACAAACACACCCACGGAAATTTATTAGTCATTAGCGTCTGCTATGGTAATCTATAATAGATAAGCCGTTATGGCTTTTATATATCATTCACTGCGTACGCGTGTTCAGATGTACCACCTGCTTCATTCAAAGAGTTATGAGAAACAATATAGATGCGCTGATATGCTTGAGTGATGAGGTAAAACCCCACTATCTGTTAATATGTTGTATTTCCCTTGTGGAGGAGAGTGTGAGAGATTCGTCAACATTTCAGAAGTCGTGAACTCTGTAGATTTCTCGACATTCAGAACGTTATCAATGGTATCCATCTGGCAAGCAGAGAGAATACTTCATCACATGAAGTGAAGAAAAGGCTGATAGATTTTTAACATTTACTTTGAACATTTATTTTGAACAAAGTAATTCAAACGTCGATACAACAACATTTTTATTTGGAAATCCGTGCACGAAGGCTAATTGCAAGTACAAAATCATGAAATGAATACGCAGTGATTTTAAACATTTATTTTGAACAAAGTAATTCAAACGTTAATATGACAACAACAACTTTATTTGGAAATCCATGCACGAAGGCTAATCGCAAGTACAAAATCATGAAATGAATACTTGATTTTGAACATTTATTTTAAACAAAGTGATTCAAACGTTGGAACTCCATGCACGGAGGGTAGTTGGAAGTACAAAATTATAAAATGAATGCTTAGTGACTATTAATGTACATTTATAATGCAAATAATACGAACGTGTCTAATCTACTATATGAGATGTTAACATCTTCAATTGTCACGTTTGACTTCTTCTTTAATGGTAGTGGCTAATGAAATTTCTCACATTTTGTGTAATAAGTGGAATGTGTGATTTACGCAGAAATGTAGCTTTTGTGGGCTATGTAAATGGTAAAAGGTTGGTAAAGTTGGTGTTACTGTTAAGTGTATTTCTTTCAATCTCGTCAAGAGTCCATTGAAAAAAGAAATGCTCTAACTTCTTCTTCCACCGAGCGCATATTCGTTGGGCAACTTACATATAGCGGATCGACAGTTAATAATAAAGGTAACACAGTAGGCTAACAGTAGCTTCAAAGCCGATGTACCAGACGTATGGCACGGCCAGCACCAGACAAAGTGTTCTCCCTGTTAATAACAGCTTTACTGACGTGCTCTATTTGGGCTTCAATTGAGAATACTCCTCATTGATTTTCCTTCCCGATACAGAGACTGAGAGCTTTTTAGAGCATCATCCTTCTAAACGTTTCCTGATTGACTGTAGTTGAGATGATGACGGTCGGACTAATCCAGAATTCGGTAACATCAAAATGCGTTTTGTGTTGCAGCTAATTCGTTGGTGAATCGACAGACACTACTGAAGCTTTTATCGGCTTAGCCTGCCCGAGAGACTACCGGTGAAGAACTGACGCGAGGTAAGCCCTCCAAGTTTTTATCGCCCACAAAAAATCAGCAGCCCAGGCGTTTCGTGTTGCCGTGCGCTTCATGAAGATAAGAGGAATGGTGAGCAGTTCTGTCCTGAACTCACTCCCAGACTCGATTGATTCAGACGGCTTTGCGGAAGAGGCAGGGCTAGCGGCGTGGTACACCGGTGATGAGTACGGTAATCGCACTAATCTGACACGGGAGACTTTTCAGTGGCCCACCATGGGGCCCGATAGCAACGACGATGCAGTCGGCCAACCGCCGGAGTGGGCTCTGGTTATCGTGGCGGTGATCTTCTCCATCATTGCCCTGACTGGGATCCTCGGCAACGGGACGGTCATTCGCATCGTGTGGTCCAACAAAACCATGAGAAACGTCCCGAACATTTTCATCGCAAGTCTGGCCCTGGCGGACTTGTTGGTTCTGGTCAGCTGCGTGCCCATCACCGTGGCCAACTACTTACTTCCGGACTATGTTTTCGGCGACATCATGTGTAAACTGATGCCCTTCATCCAGTTCACGTCCATCGGGGTGTCCATCTTCACGCTGACGGCCATGAGTTACGACCGGTACCGAGCCATCGTCAAGCCCATGAGTCTCCAGGCTAACCACACGCTCAGACGTACCAACATCCTGGCCGTTTCCATCTGGATAGGCAGCATGTGTCTGGCCGTTCCGGACGTTGTCTTCTCCAAAGTCATCACAAGATTTAACGCCACCAGCCATAACGAAACGTCTGTTTTCTACATGCGCTCCTGTGTGCCGTTCCCGATGGAGTACACACCGACGTACCCCCAAGCGAACGCGCTGGTACAGTTTACCTTGATGTACTGTATTCCTCTCATCACTATTGGAGTCTTCTACGTCCTGATCGCCCGTCATCTCATCCTGTCGGCTCGGAACATGCCCTGTAAGAACATGTCCACGGTTCGACAACTAGAGGCACGCAAGAACGTCGCCAAGACCGTGCTGATCCTCGTGGCCATCTTCGCCCTGTGCTGGCTGCCCGTGCACATCGTCAACCTGTGGCGTTGGTTTCCCTGGGGGGACTCTCCTCTCCCGCCCCCGCCCCTGGTGCAGTTCGCCGGGATGGTGGTGTCCCAGGGACTCATGTACTCCAACTCCTGCGTCAACCCCTTCGCGCTCTTCCTCCTGAGCAAGAGTTTCCGCACCCTCTTCAAACGGTACCTGCTGTGCTGCTGCACCACCGAGGCAGAGCGCAAGAGGCAGCTGGAGGAGAACGCGATGAGGACGCTGAGATATACGGCCCTCCGTCGGACCGTCACCACCACCAACAACACGGGCATGACACGAGCTGACACGTGCATGTCAACCATGACAGTCCTCTAGACATCGGCCGACTCTCGCGAGGCAAACTTCTCGCGAGACTTTCAACAAACCTCTCGCGAGACTTTCAACAAACTTCTCGCGAGACTTTCAACGAACTTCTCGCGAGACCTTCAACAAACTTCTCGCGAGACTTTCAACAAACTTCTCGCGAGACTTTCGACAAACTTTTCGCGAGACTTTCAACAAACTTCTCGCGAGATGAGAGACAATCGTGAACGTTCCTCCAAAGGTCTTTATGAGCAATGGTTACAAATTTGAGGCTTGATCTTTCGACAGATCAGACGCACATGAACACATGGTCGTCAAGTACGGCAACTAAATGAGAATTGATGTTGCATCTTAGAAGAACAGTTTCCTAAAGATCTCACATTAACCATCTGATAATTCAGATTGTACTAATATATCATTCAAAGCATTGGAAGTCGAATGGATGACATAAACAATGCAGTGATTTCGATCAATAAAGCTAATGAATTTCAATTGGCACTAGGAATAATCAGTAACGCATGTGTGCACAGTTACTTTGGATTCTATTGTGGTGGATCTGCCAAGAGTTACAAACAAAAGTTCGAGACATCTATGAAAATCATTCAAAACTCTACACAAATTGAGTAAGATTCGTTTTAGTAACTAAAGCAAAAAGAGCAAATCTTAAGCTGTAAACCAATAATTTATGAAAATATGACATTTACAGTACAAAGCATTTGTA
This sequence comes from Branchiostoma belcheri, assembly GCF_001625305.1. NCBI lineage: Eukaryota > Metazoa > Chordata > Leptocardii > Amphioxiformes > Branchiostomatidae > Branchiostoma > Branchiostoma belcheri. The sequence goes on from NW_017802824.1 coordinate 2,557,300, forward strand.
CTAACTTACTACATTTCAAGTACAACACCTTTAGTAAACAGAGAATACATTTCGGTCACAAATCGATTAAGTGTTTATCAAAATTAGCGTGGTATAATTTGGCACCACGGTTCATTTCCTGGAATCTACATTTTCAAATTGATGGACCGGCTATTGATTAGACCAGGAGGAAATTGAAATGTGCGTAGGAATAATTGCATGAAGTGATTAAAGCCACAACGCATCTTTTTATTAGTAGTAAAACCAAACAAAACAACTGACTCATCTTTAGATTAGCCAAAGAGATTTGTGCAAAATATAGAGTTGTTGTTATATATATATATATAATCTAGACTACAGCACAAAATATCTAGTTGGTCGTAAAAAAATTAAGTAATAATGTGAGTGACCCAACATGGTCAACATACACCATGAGATTTGATATCAAAGAAACTGTCGATTCGTGGCTAATATTCTGGCACACTTTTTGTGTAGTATCTATTTTTCTAGATGGTTATGAAATTAATAGATACAATGGATGTTTTCCTCACATAGATTAGACATACGTTTGCCGTAATGGCTTATACCTACTGCTCTGCTACATGAAAAAAATCTTAAATGAGTGTAGCAAAACTCAATGATTATGTCTGTTATTAGGAATTAGACAAAATGATATCAAGGACCAACACAGTTTACCAATACACTGTAGAATCGCTTAGCGATCCAAAGTCTGTAAAGTATTAATTTGCTGGTTACTTTATGACTTTGAACAAGATTGAAAAAAATATGATAGTGTTAAGCCTAAGCCAATACCTTTAGGATGACAAAAGTGAGAAAAGAATAGAACGACAGAAGCTATTTCAGATTTCAATTATTATTGTTATTATTAGTCTTTATTATTGGTAGTGTTTCAACTAATGTTTTCTGTTACCGATGATATCAATTTGTTTATTTCTTTGAATCGTTAAGTCTTTGTTTTATTTTTATTTATTAGTTTGTATTACTTTATTATCTCATTGTTAATATTTGTTATAATTATCATTGTTATAATTATTTTGTTACAATTATTATTATTGTTATTCTGTTATTATATCTTGTTAAGTCCTATTTATCTTAATTTGACCAGGGTGTTTAAAAGGACACCCCTGTATTCCCTTGGCCTTTTAGACGTAATATGTAATGAAGTTGAAATTAATAAAAGAAGAGAATAACTTTCAAGATGCGTATGATAAAAAAATATGTATATTAACTGTTCGACTGTGTAGTGATTGTGCCATAACTGCCTACATGTACCATGGTATAAATATGTGCAATGCACGGTATTCTGGTGATGAGCGATGTTGTGCAATATTGTTTATACAATCTAAACAACAGTATAAGATTCGATAATAAGTAAGATGTGTTTGTCTAGTTTTTGTGATGACAAACTGTAAAGACAGTCGTACAAACTGTAAAGATAGTCGTACGAATGGTTAAAATAGTACACGAGCTGTAAAGATAGTCGTATGAACTGTAAAAATAGTCGTACAAACAGTAAAGATAGTCGTATGAACTGTAAAAATAGTCGTACAAACAGTAAAGATTGTCGTATACGTTAGTTGTGCTTCATGTTGAGATATATTTCACCCTAGCTTATCAAATCTGTGTTCCAAAAGGTCGACAAGATATGTGAAAAGAAAGGCAACATATCAGTAATAACTTGTATTTAAAAATGATATTTTGTTGTCTAGTACTTGAATGTATGTAGGAGAAAGTGTAAAAACAACCATGTGTATCAATATGTAACAGATATACATGTCTGTGTACACTAGACTTCCATATCATATATATACAAGATTGCCCATATATTTAAGCCTGTAATCTCTGTAGCGTTTGTTAATATCTATATTATTTCAAACAAACATAATCTACATTAGTACATTAGGATCCAGGGAACTCAAAAGGGACTGTACTATATTGGACCATCGTTATCACTTTTTTCCCCTCTAAACTTAAATTTCTGCTTTAAAATTATATTAGTCTGACGCAATATAGGCATGCTTATTCTATGTAGTACACTACTATGTACATCATTCAATGGTTTAAATAGCGTAGAAGATGGAAGCTGTATTTTTCTGGAAGGTTTGATGTAAACATGTAAGTATTGAAATGTAAACATTGAAAGTATTATTCGATTACAAAGATAAACAGATGTGTTTTCGTCCTGAATCCATCCTTACTCACAAGACGTTATAGTTTAGAGATAGGAAAGTAGTCCTGTCTAGTTCTTAAAGGCATCCAATGCGATTTCAGGGCAGAAAACTGGAAATATTCTGAATAAGGCGATCTTTGTGATATTGACATACTGCTTCACATTAGCACATTTGAGTTTCATACTTGGGGCTTTTAAAACTGCAGAAACAAGCCCCAAGATGAGTCTTTTATTTTCAGGCTGGTACCCTAAAAATCAGCCCAGGTCCGTCCAGTAACAATTTTCCGTCAGAATTTTTGGAATTTTTTCCCCATAAGGGTCAATATACATTGGGACAGTGTGGTTTCAACTCAGTATGGTGATAAATGACTAAAATATTGGCTTTGAAAAATCGGGGTTCCTAGCACATAAAACTGCATTGGATGCCTTTAATATCTGTTCATGGGAATCCACAGATGCCCCACATGAGAAGTGAGCTGTCACTCCACACAATCGATTTCACGAAGGTGTCTTCGGCAGAATTGGCTTTTTCATGCATTCTCAATGGGGGCTATATGAATAATTAAAGCAGAAAATTAGGGGCAGTACAAGATCAATTCGTCACAAGACGACAGTCGTTAATTGATTAACTGACTGTGATGGAATCAGCCTCATTAGACGGGGTTTAAATTATAGGATGCATGAAATGATTATCAGCCGGATCAATGAAATCATATAGCATCAGAAATATACCCTTAACTAGAAAGGTAACATTTGCAAAGCAAAATGTATAATGTTTACCTTTACATATGGTCTGCTCTGTTAAATCTTCCTCACTCTTCTCAAAATTCTTACTCAAACACATTCATATATATGGTGACATGAGTCTAAATCCCTCCTGCTATAAAATTGCAACATGATGTAACCCAACACTAGCTACACATGTACCATGGTGACAGACGTCTGGTTCAGGTCATTGACCTTATTTATTAGTAGAAGAAGAGGAAGATGAAACAGTGCAAAAACAATACGTTTTCCTTCTGCAAAGGTAAATATATAAACACCTGAGTAATCTAGACGTCAACGAAGATGCTCTGTCTGGTCAGAACGGTTATCATCAATTGAGTGAAAACTGTGATCATTGAAAATATGACCAGATGCACAACAGGTATAGACGTCAATTTTGGTACATTTGTTCGGCAATGTATGTTATATCAAAGTAATATTAATTGAAGTAAACGAGGACAGGAAACCTATTTTAAGAGCTCATGCCTATGAACAGAAACCTCACAGTGAAGTAACATTGCTGTATTTTATGCTAAAACAACCAACAACTTCAATATGATTGTTGAAAATGTGACCAGACGTACAACAGGTATAGACGTCAATTGGAATATTTGTTTGGCAATTTCATTCCAAAATGTACTATAGTAAACGAGGACCAAAACGATTTTAAAGAGCTCATTTCACAGAGACGTCACAGTGAAGTAACAGCGTGCTACTTTAAAACTGCATTTTAATCTGGAACAACCAATCATTATGGCGTTCTACTTTAGGTAGGCCCCAGATTCAGTCGGGTAGCTGCAACGTTACATGTAAGCCGTAAAATGTTTAATTAATTAAAAGTAAATTATATATGAAGGAAATCATCTATCTCTTTTCTTAGACCTATTCAAGAAAAACGTCAATAACATTGTTGATGTCCCACTGTTGTTCCCTGCGTGATCCCGCACGTACATTTCTATTGGCCCTCAGAGGTTCGTACTTTATTGCTACGGACAACAGCTTCCATCAAGCTGCTGGTGATTGTGTCTGGGGCAATGTCCTGTGTCAGAAATTCTGCATTTTATACCTGCATAGATATTGCAGTAGACAGAGAAAAGAATAGCTGACGTATGTGGCACATTGCATTTTTCTTATCACGTGGACGTTCTTAAAATGCCGAGTTTCCCTAAATATTCCTAAATGGTTGTTCAAGCCCACACAAATATGGCAGCTAAAACTGTTTGCAAACTTAGGCAACAGCAAGTAATTTTTATGGATGACATCAGCGCGCGTATTAATTTTCGCCTGATTTTGGAAAGAAAGCAAGAAATTTTGTTTCCTTCTGACAGTGGTCACCATGCCGAAAATGGGCAAAGATGTCTGTTGCCATGTTGGAAGGTGAATGACAGAAAACTATGAAGAGAGGAGACAAGACAAGGCTCTGATTTAATGTTTTGTTTCTTACTTTGTTCAGTGATATGTGATGGTGGCTGTGTATATGTGATGTCCCCACTGATTCAAAACCATTTGTACAATGATTGAGTCAAAATTTTAAAATGTTGGAACCTTGTTTTTTCGGCCTGCCTTGTTTTTTTTCGCCCGCTCGCATTAGATTTGGAGTCTGAGGAGGATGCCATCCATAAAATTGACTTGCTGTGGCCTTAGGTATAGTTCTGGTTGAAATACAAGTTTAACCCTCAACAGAACACCTTCCCAGACTGATTAATCTATACACCTGGGGTCCGCGCGGACCCCAGAACAGTTTTTTGCTAAATTTTATAAATTATCAACATGCTACCAGCTCAATTGTTTTGCAAACTGATGTGGGAACCTCTGTGTCCACATTACATACAAAAATCATACATTTTGAACTTTTTCTATTTTTTGGTGAAGAAAAGAAGATAAGAAGAAATACCCGATTTTTAAACCCATTTCAGACTTAAGGGGCTTTTGAGGCCCAACTTTGATCTCAAATAGCGGCTAAACGGCTTGCGCTAGAAGTATCAAATTTGGAGACCTTTCTTAAAATGTCTCTGGAAAAAAGTTCATATAAGTTTTATACTAGTAAGTTGATGTTTTTTTGTGTTGCCATGGCAACGGGTTTCTAGCAGGCAATTTTTTTAAAAATAGAAGTAATTTTGGTTTAAACATAAAAATTTTCGGAGTTTTATATTAAATTACACTTCTTTTCAGACATTAATAACATCTTATATAATTAAACATAAGTTAAATCATTTAATATGCATAGAATATGCTAATTTGATGACGTCATTGGTCAAAATCCAATATGGCGGACTATATTATTGGCTCTGACGTCATATGACGTCATAATTACACCAAAGTTATTAAAATTTAATTCTTTTACTACACCTTTCTCTGAAAACTTTGTAGACATACGATGAGTGCATAAAAACATATAAAAACGGAAATAAGGTAATGTATAAGAACGCCAGTGTATCCATTATGATCGAAAGCCGGCTGGGGTCCGCGCGGACCCCAAAAGAAAATCAGATATAATTTTTTTTATAAATGATAGAAACGGAGTTTTCTGCACTGTATTGAGAGACAACTTTGTGGGTGACAATTACCTCAAATTTCAGAAAAAAATCTTTAGAAACAAAAAAGATATTATAGAATATATAGTGCTGGGGTCCGCGCGGACCCCAGGTGTACTGTTTAGGGTTAATATGGAAGACTACCCTTGCCCCTTATGTAGTGAACAGCTCATCAGGCAGGTAAGTTTTTGGGTGTCAAGCTGTATCTTTTATATTGGTTTAGGATTTAAAAATTCACAAAATCTTCCAAGACCAACACAATCGGTCGGTAATGAATTGTCATCGTGTAAATCAATCTAATGCTTGCATGATTTTTAGAGATAATTTTTGGTCAAATATGGTACCGGTATATGGTACGGTAGATGATGGTGATGGTACCGGTATAATTATCACCTTTATACCTTTATAACATGAATGTAATCTTCACATACTTCACGAAAACCTTCGTGCATCTAGCCTCTACCAAGCACCGCGGATCGCTGGAAAAATAGTAGAAATTGGCCAAAATAAAGGAATCCAATCCGTGGGTCGCGAATTGGATCTTCTCTGGCCGGCTACCTCCCCTGGTATATTATTCCTTTATTTCGGCCGATTTCTACTATTTTTCCAGCGATCCGCGGTGTCTGGTAGAGGCTATCGTGTATCGTCAATTGCAAGTGGAGACAAAACGCAATTTCATTTTGTGACTATTGACTGTAAAAGCCTTGTTTTATTTACATGGGTGTTGGTCACAAAGTTGAAGGGTCTGGCAATATGCCTGAGGCATCTGTGCCCATGTATCGGTCACTACACTTCACCTCATATTACAATAAAACATTATTGACTGATGTTCACACCATAGGCGACCCAGCGACCGCACACATCATCGAGAAAGATACCACATTCTCATGTGTTATAATAATCGATATCTAATATTAAAAATGAGCCGATGTACCTGAGCTGGTGTGTTGACGATATTTGTATGATAAGTTTTGATAAACGAGTTTAAAAACTTTCCATCACGATATGAAAAATTGCTAAACACATACCATAAATCAACAGTATAGATCAGGCCGAAATATCGGTAAATTAAATGATCTATAACGAAAAAAATGAGAAATTTGTCAATCACTTTAAAGATCTAACCGACAAGAATTATTACTAGTCAGTAGCCTAAGGGTGATATTATAAACACACGGTCTCATGGTCACTTCAACACTGTCAGTGACCAAACTTGGCAAAATAGTAAGTTAATCCTAAAGCAATGGTTACAACACCGGTGCAATGGCCAAGTGGGCAGAGTGCTCGCCTTGCATTCGGTATCTCGTGAGTTCGATCCCCGGCCGAGTCATACCAAAGACTTTAAAACTGGTACATACTGCTTTCTCTGCTTAGCGCTCAGCATTTGGGAAAGAGTATGGGAGTTAAACACACACCACTATCAGTTGACTGTCCCCTACTGTAGTGATTGCTGTGTGTGGCCTAGGGCTAATAAACGGAGATGGGCGCCGCCCTATGCGTCACGCGGGAAGGCCCTTTAAGTAACTTTGATGGATACAAACGATGAGTTGCAAATGTTATTTCAGAAACCATCCTTGCGTTACTTGAATCCCACCACCTTGAAATATGTGTTTTAAGAAAACACTTCAATTTGCTGGGAGACGTACTCCTAACATTTATTTTAAAAACATTGACTTAATAAATCAATCTGGTCTACATTAGGCAACGTTGTGTAACTCACAGCACTATCCACTGTCTGCTACAATGAAGTAATGACATGATGTACACCAGTCTTTTGTGCGGCTGAGAACCTTCCCTGTCGGCCAGATCTGATTTTAGTCTGCAAAGTGTTCTCCTCGGAACGGTAGAGCCGCAAAACCACTCTAATGTCTTCCCCGCGGAGATGCAACAAAAACGACCAAAGCGCCGACCATCCAGGCGATGCGATCATCCGGGACATCTGCTGACCTCATCCGGGACCTTTGGTAACCTCATCCGGGACCTTTTGTAACCCCTTCCTTTCAGGGGAGGTTAATGCGGTTCTGCATGGGGTGCAGGGAGTGTTGTTTGCTCTACGGATTGGCAATCCAAACATGTAATGGGTCGGGGGCTGAGAGCATTAAGGGATCTAATTTCATTGGGTTGTGAAGACGTTTTTGGGCTAATGCACACTACATGACGTCCTGTCAGTGATCTAGCACCTTTATATTATGTGCTTTTCAAGGAACGTGTTATTTTATGCTAATTATCTAGCTTCCCTATATGTCTTACCACAATTCTTTTTCTAGATTTACTCTTTTTTTTAACGTAGTCTTGATTTTGCCTTGTCAGATAAAATATTTTATTTAATTATGTTAGTTATTCTTGGTTCAGTACTATGTAGTAATTACAGTTTTGCTAATAACCATAGTAAAGGAATCTTTTGTTTTATATACATGTAATATCAAGACTGATCGTGCCGTCTTGGTTTTTAAGTAGCTTATTGTTTTCCATGTACCTGTTTGTGTATTTGTATATTATTTCTTTTTACAATTTTATTTTTATTCTGATAAAATTAATGGGGAAAACAGCGTTTGAATGCCATTTCAGGTGTCTGTATATTGGTAAATCATCTTCAAATTATACTTTTTTTTCATTTTCACAGACACGCTACTGTAAATTATGTCCTATATTTTATAGGTGTATCAGGACCACCTGTGGATTATATCACTTCAAAGCAGACACTTTAACGGCACACTTTAGGTTTTCCGCAAAATGGTCTCAGTGCGCACGATGTGAGGAAAAGCACTCAATCTGACCTATGGGGGCCTGCCTGGAATATACATATTTAGGAAGAAAATCCTTGCGGTGCAACACGTACAATTGGAAAGAGTACAACAAAGGAGCAGGCGCTTGAATTCAATTTGGGACAAAACAAATTTTACTGGATATTTACCATGTAAATTCGTGCTTTGTTGTCCTGTATTTGTCCTGCTGCAATTACAGTCATTTTCAACATCCCACAGAAGAACATTCCTACCGGCCACTGTAAAGCTCTGGAACTCCCTCCCACTGGACATTGTTACTTTAAAGGACAGAAACAATTTTAAGACATGTGTTAACCGCCACATCAGTGGTATTAGACAGCGCCCTTGAGACAGCTAAGCTGGGACTAGGCATTCCATAGAAAAAATGTATTGTCTTATGTGTCGGCAGTCAAATCTAAAACTTGAGTGTGCCGTCACAATGTTTTGTCAATAAATGTTGCAATAAAAAAAAAACAGAGCTCTCGAGTAGCAGGCGTTCGAATTCAATTTGGGACAAAAGACATGATATAATGTGATCATCTTCAGACCTTTTTTTAGGATTTTCAATATGGATATACTAAACCTTTAATTTTTGTGTTTCATGACCGGAACCGCTTTCCCAAGTAGAACATTTGCCTTTTCTTGATAAATAACTGCAATCTTCTTCTTGTTCATTATCCCTGAACTGGGGTGTTTTTTGCACAAAGAGACTCCTTGGCCACTTGTGTCATTACCATTCCTACCGTAGGGGTTAATACACCCTGACCGAATGGTCCTGAGTAGAACCAGAAGCTTCTGAATCGATTGCTTCAATCTTCTGCCGGCTGATCCTAACCCCAAGCTGTTGTCGACGCTCATCAACCATTTTATTGGCCCCCAGGCACCAAACACTTAAACCTGGATAGCGACTCGAGGTTATGGAAATGTTGCGGAACCCACCTACCAGTAACTATCGGATTATACAGAAAAACGAAGAAGAAGAACATTGCAAATAGTTGCAAGCAAATGAACCTTGTCTGGGCAGCCAACTTGAACTCCTCTTTCCAATGATATCCCCTTTTTAGACTTTTACTATTCATTCAGCCTGCAAAGGAAACTGGTGGAGGCTACAATTTATTGCACGACAATTGTATATGGTACAATGCATGGCATTGACTATTGAACATAGTACAAAAGTATTAAGTATATAGTGTATTTATAGAATAAAATGACGCTCAACATCCTAGGTACTAAAACAACAAAACAGTCTTTTATATATTTCAGCATTGTGGGTGTTATTGCATTCGAAGATATGTGAAAATCTGTTTGTAGCTTCGAGTCTGTTGAAATATATCTGTTGTACTTGCTTCGATAGATGCAAATAGCTTATTATGGAAACCATCATATCTAGAGCATTAACATGACAAAGTAAAATTCATCTCCAATTTTCTTGGACAAAATGAGCAGAAGCTTTGGTCTGAATGCCACATATGGCGAGGATCAGTAGAGATCTACCCCTATTTGGTTGAGGAAAATTCCATTGCTGTAAAAGTTATCGAAGACGATATTCTCATCAATGATGCAATGCCATCCCTACCACAGATATATCTGCCTCATCATCGCAAAGCCTTAGATGTTGACCTCGCAGACCTTTAGCCGTAGGAGGTGAAATTCATTGCTATATATGCCAATAACCGCAGGAATGAAAGCCATGTCCGCAACGTATCTCTTCCGATAAGATACAATTTGTTGAACTCAGAACTCATTGAAGGCCTGACCTACAGGAAGCGTATGCCATTATAAGTTCATTTCGATAGTTGAATCAGATAGTGGGTACCGGAGAATAGTCTGCGTCATTCAATCATCTAGCATCCCGTGGATGTTTTTTTGATAGTCTTGATCATTACCATAGCAGTGATGCGGAAAGAAAAATCGATGAAATTTTGCCGAAAGGTGGTACACCGTATTTGTTTCTGGTTGATGAATATCTGTCTGCCGCTTGCACCAAGCTGTGTCCTTGGATTTTTGTAGGTCACAAAAAGGAATGTTCCAGTAACTGATTTGGTCAACAGATTGCCATTAACAAAGCGTATAGGGTTCAAGATGAGACGTAAAAAGCAATGTTTTTAGAGTGAGCAGTTCAAGAGACTCAAGACTCAAGAATATCATATATTGATCTTTCGCAGCGAACAACAAAACACTGAATTGCGAATCAATGTGCAATTAAACGAGCCGCTAGGGGGTCCAAAATCTAATCATTTTGAGGTCTCATCAAGACCTACCAAGCATCAAGACAGTCCATTTAAGCCTTCTCAAGTTATCGTGCCCACAGACAGACGGACGGACACACACACACACACACGCATACACGAACGCCTCTGAAAACATAACCTTCTTGGCGAAGGTAAAAACACAAAAGCATACACTATTGCCATATACAATTAAAATACAGAACTTTAAAAAGGATACATAAATTGTGATATTGCACCAGTACTTTTTATTTTATTTTACTTTTATTTATTTGCACATACATAATATAAACAAAGTTTACCGCGATGGTTAAAAACGACATGTAAAGTACGTGCATTATTCCAAGTAGCAATGCTCTAAGAGTAAGCAGTACTGATAGAGCATTGGTCTATATGAAGCTTATCTCACGATATGTTGGTGTAAAACTGTTTTATGTTGTTGAGTGAGTTTTCTCTTTCAAAATGGACTGCACCGCCATATGCCGTAACCTCGTGTGCAACATTGATTTTCACTTAAGCCGCACCGTCTTTGTATTGGACATCTCCTTTAACGACCGGTCGAGTCCTTTTGATCTTTCCTTCCGCCGGTGGAGAGTTGATTGGTTTCTTCGTCTGCAATGAAGATGGACACGACTGTAAACATTGCAATGGTCTGGTTTGTGACTCTGACCCTCGTAAACAAACGTACAACTATCGGAGAAAGTTTGGAAACTTCTTGGAAGACTTTTTTTTATTGCAAAGTTTAACGATAAGACATGGTGACGGCACACTCAAGTTTTAAACTTATTTTCATGCCGCCACCAACGCAGAAGACAATAGATAAAACACAGCTGTGCAGATAGAGCAAGCAAAGCACAAAACTACGTAAATGTACGTTGATAAATGAACAATTAAAAAATGCTCAATGACCTCTAATGCTTTAAAGCATACTTTCTAACTTTATTGTACAATCAAACTTGCAGTCCTTATCGGGACTGAATTATATTCATTTTGCAGTTACTGTGATACATTTATAAACACCGTGAAAATCTTTAAAATCTGTCGAAATAAACAGCAATAAAGAACGTTTACTTAGAGTTTTGTGGGCATTACATAGATGAGAGTGTTCTTGGGATGAACGATGTTTTTTTATCTATTTGTTTTTCTAATTGCTGGTTTCAGACTCAAACGGCATACCTTACTACTGGGCAAATAAACATTGTATATCTGAATGTATTGAGCAGAAACACGATCAATACTGTACGGTCTCATTCCACCCACCGACAGATTCTGCTCATTCAGCCTGAACGTGCAGCTATCTCCTCATCTCTCCACTGCCTACACGCACAGGGAATAAAAAAAATGATAAAACCCTTCCGTACTTTTGAAAGATGCCCCATAGGATACGTGTATTAACCTAGGCATCAAGCAAGGATCATAGTATGAGATTAGGCAGGGATATTGGGAGTTATGTGTTGGAAATAATAGGCTTTCCTGGGCATTTCACTTGAGGATTGTCCTTGACCAAGAGTTAACCAGTGATGACTCCAACAGTACATGCTCACCTGTGCATATAGTTAAAGGCATCCAATGCAGTTTTTAGGGCTTGGAAACCAGATTTTTTAAAGTCCATATTCTAGTCACTTAAATGATTAAAAAGTTGAAAATACACTGTCCCAATGTATATCAACATTCTTGGACAGGGCTCGAAATACTGAGTGCAGTACACCTAAATTTGGAGCTATGCACCCAGTTATTTTCTTTGGGTGCACCAGTGCACCCAATTATTTTCGTAGGTTTACGTATGTAAAGATTTCATTGTATGGTACTGTAGTATACAGCATATTGCTAAGTGTCAGAAAAATAACACAATGACTGTTCTGTACTTTTCTTTAGATTGAAATGAAACCTAATGAGTTTTTGCTGACATTCTACTTACTTTATCTTATATGGTACACCCAAAAATATTTGTGCACACAATTTTTTAGGTTGGATGCACCAGTGCACCTATTCTCAAAACTGAATTTCTAGCCCTGATGGAGCAAACATGCCCCAAATTCTGACGAAAAACGGTTACTGGAAGGACCCGGATTGATTTTTAGGGTACCATCCAGAAAATAAAGGACTCATCTTGGGGCTTGTTTCTGCAGTTTTAAATGTGCCAATGTGGGATAGTTTGTGTCAATATCATACAAATTGCCTTATTCAGAATATTTCCAATTTTGCCGCCCTGATGCCTTTAACTCAGTTGCCGTTAGGTTTGAAAAGTAATGTGTTTATATATACGGGTAAGTCTGAGATTATGATAGAATACCGATGCTAACTGATAACATTCCCAGAGTAAGACGGATAAGCTACCGGGATCTAATTGTGGCCCTTCGGGACATCTTGACGTACATAGAATATTTCTTCATTTGGTGGTTAGGCCATGTTGATTTGATTATATGGATGACATCCTCTGGGAACCCCAAAACTGATGCGAGCGTGCGAATAAAAAAAAGTTTAGCCAAAAAAAGAGTTGCTTTCATTATGAAATCTACGTGGTCATGAAGGTTGAACAAATGACACAGAGTATGGTTTGGCGAATAATCTAGTCAAAAATTCATTTCTTTACATTTTCGTCTTTTTCGTTTGATTTTGGCATTCTACGACATCGTTATCGTTTTCCAATGTTATTTTTTACAACTCGCGGTATATATTTGCTCATTTTGCAACTGTTTTCTACGATTTACAGTATGGTTGAAAACTTTTTTTTTGAAACGGCTGAAAATTCATGCGCGCGTGGATGTCATCCATATAATCAAAATCAATATGGCCTTATTTCGATGCAGGCTGTATATGCAGAAAACGACTTTCTTGTACCTTTATTGTTTTGTTTATTGTTTTTTCAATGAGGGTAGATTGTTTGCGCCAGAAATTACTACGCTATTGACAACATTCTTCCTCATTGAAATGATTGAAAGGATTTCCCTGTTTTATAATGGAGAAGAATTGTGTGTCTTATACATTTCATAGCGACAAATTTACCGTGCCGTTTGAGCTTCCATCCCAACTGTTTATACTATAAGCTTCCGCCACAAAATTTTTTCATTCACTTCTCGCACTGATTTATATCAAACTACTGTAACTAAATTGCCATCAACCCATTTGCAAAAAACATTTCTGAGTAAACCAGCACAGAAGTCAGGGAGCCATCGCTGAAGCGCCTTTGGGAAAGCCATGCACGTTATCAGGTATGTGATGATTGATGGCACAACTTAAAGTATTTCAATCAATTTACACTGACTGCGGATTTAGATACATCAACAATAGCCCGGCAGATTTCCCTTGTCGTGTGGCTGGGCGCGGCAGGGTTCTGATATGTAATGATAAACGGAATAATAATTGTCTGTGCTTCATTTCGGATGACCTGAAAGTAAGGCAACGTCTTAAGAACCCAATGCAATTTCAGCGAAGTAAAACTGGATTTTAAGTAAGGTGAATCAACCCTATCTCATTGCATAATGATACCTTTGAGGCAAAAACGGTTGCTTGGTTTGTGTCGCAGACTGGTTATTTCTATTTATTAGTGGTCTAAAGGGACGCCTCGCGTAACATCTTTTTTTAGCTATTTCAAAAGCTTCAAGTATGAAATAATGACAGCAAATATCAGTATCAGATATATTTCCTCATCCAAAATATTTTTTTAATTGAATAGGATGCCTTTAAGATAGGAAGTCTGGGACCCCTGTCTGGCAACAGTCAAGGAACACAAATGAATGGTTACTTAGGTTATATTACACATGTGGACTATGTGCCGAGACTGGAGAAAGTGAAGCTTTAGTACACAATAGGCAAATGGATACAAAACATGTCCAAGTACAAGCACATAGGAAACTGGGACAGTCTATATACGAGTATAACTTAGTGACCATAAGAAAGCCACTAAGCAGCATTAAGACCATTGCAATATCCTTAGACTACCCCTCTTAATACTCTTCTATTTTCACAAAACAATCATGTTTAACGTAGAGACAAGATGTAAAAAAACGACATGTGACTGAAAATATGTTTATTTTGCAGTGTTTAGATCTAGGATGGGTTTCTAGTTCCACTTAGCACTTAGTTGTTTTTTTTTTATTTAGCAGTAAACTTCTCAGAAATCTTCTCCTATAAGTGGATGATGGAAAGAACTTGTCGGCAGAACTGGCGCACATTTCCTCTGAACGGAAGTACATTCTCCTGTGGGAGACCAGAACAACTTTGCAAACAACTTTTCGGTCGATATGACGTCACCTATGACGTCACCTATGACGTCAGTGTGTAATCCCTTTCAGACAACCCGAGGCTTAGACTAACGCCCACCTAGTTTGGTGTTCCGGTTCCAGCGGCGAACTTCTATATCGATTGCTCCCACACAGATTAAAGTATGTCTTCGTCAGCATATTTGTTTCAATTTGTGTCTCAAGAGGTGCCAAGGAGTAGCGTAGAGCCCCTGTCACACATTCAGAACCTAACAAACCCCAAGCAAGCAGTCGGCTTAAGTTTAATTGGAAGCAGTCTGAACAGATTTGGATACGACGATCTTTCTATACGAAACAAATCAATTTTTTACAAACCTTTAATTGGAGTACAGTTTGACTGACAACTACGCCTTGCTGACTTGCTTCCAACCACCAGCCAACCGGTCCCCAACCACGGCCCATCCTCCCGAATGTTCTATACTGTCTGGCCATCCGCGCGCACCGAACACCAGCCCCCGACCATGAGTGGGGGAGTTCAGCAGTACTAGTGTTCAGAGGCCATATTCGGCAATATGTGTAACAGAGGTCGTGAGACAAGGGTGGATAAAAAGCCAAGTAGAAATATCTGATATCTCGCTTTTGACAACTAGAATGTTAGGGTATTTAGTATATAATCCTTAAAAAAACTGCTGAAAGAAATAACAACTTTTCTAGACTTTTCATCTTCTTTATACGCAGTCCCACGTGGTATTTTTCCTAACTTCTAAGAAATTCCCGAAGCCCATGTCAGGTATGTAATTGCCTCTACATTTCCCAACAGACAAATTCAACCAGTGTCTCTCTATCTTAATCCCTACGTCAATCACTTGATTACTACACTACAAATTGACTTTCTCGGACAATGTCCAACTTTCTTGCCATCAGTACTGTCTCAGGGCTTCTTAACGTGATTTCTACTTTCCATCAGGGATTCTCAATGTCTTTTCAAGCCCGGATATGTGCTTCTATTTCCACCTCATTCTTACCTCATCATGTCTAACCTTTGCGACCCTTGGCTAAATCGAGGAAGCGGGGAACCTCTGATGGGTAACCCGGTATTTCTTTGTTGCTACGTTACAGTTGTCGGTCTCAAAGAATGCCGGACCATTAAAGGCATTCAGTGCAGTTTTTAGGGCTTGTAAACCCGAATTTTCAAAGTCAATATTCTATTCACTAATCTACATACTGAGTTGAAACCGCACCTTCCAAATGTATATTGACCCTCATGGAGCAAAAATACCCAAAATTCTGACAGAAAATTCTTACTGGAAGGGCCCTTGTCTGACTTTTTGGGTACCACCCAGAATATAAAGAACTCACCTTGGGGTTTGTTTCTGCAGTTTTAAAAGCTCAAAGTATGAAATACTGACTCAAATGTGCCAATGTGAGGCAGTATGTGTCAATATAACAATGATTACCTTATTTATAATATTTCCAGTCTTGCTGCCCTGAAATCGCATTGGATCCCTTTAACTATTGTCTTGGGTCATTTAACACATATACTCGGGGGTGGAGACAAAGTATGCGTGGGAAGAAGAAAGTATGCCGGTGAATGACGCCAATGTGAGGACAAAATACCCTTGGTAGAACGCCCACAGAAACTGTGTCATGCCGTCAATTTTCCACTAATGTCGTCATTAATGTGCTGGCGTCATACGTTTGTTTCCCGTGCGTACTGAGAAAATGGTCATGTCAGTATTCATGTATTCTGAAGGGTGTTCAGCGAGTCCATGGAAGTATGTACCAGGCCAACTTTGCGGAAGTCCTCGAAGAAACTTAGGATTTACATCATGGAAGGAAATTAATCTGTGTTGGTAGTTATCATTATTATTAGTATATAAATTAAACACTGGGCACACACATGGATCAAATTTGATCCTTGAGTAGACTTTCACATGTGTTGGAATAAAGTTTAGCATTGTACTAGGATTTAGGTAATACTACATAGGCCAAAACATCTGGTGGGTTCAGCTTTTGAATGAGTTATTTGCATTCGGATTTGTTACCAAAAGGCACGTAACCAACTATGATTTTACGACATATATAGACACTGAGATGGTAGGTAAACAGACAGACGGACACCCAGACACACCAAAAACGAGTACCTTCATTTTTCATTGAGGTAATAAGCTAATGCCAAAAGCTCTGCTTGAACAGTAACATACTAGAAACTAGGAAGTAAATACGTCGTGGTACAAGGTATTATGAGGACAAAAATAAGTGCATTACAGGTTGTAGGTAATGGTATTATTTGTAGCAAGGACGTCCTTGTCTGTAGTAACAGTCTCATTAAGATGTATGAGCACGTTCTTGACTTGACTACTTACAAGCGGCGATACAACTGTTTAGGACAATCCTTTGGGAACTGAGATGTTTAAAACAAACTTTAATTCCTTCCTCTACACACAGAATGACCGCCCTAAGGAGGTGGCCTACTTTGTGCACTTTCCTGTCTTAGCCTTTCAATGTTTTCAATTAGTGTTGTTTACTCCTGAGAAAGAGGGCTAAAAGTCCTTCTAACTGGAGACTAAACATAGCACTTTGTTCGTGGCAAGGACGTTTTGCCGCTAATACTGAAGTTAGGCTGATTGGATTACGGTATTTGGCCAATCACTACCCTTACAAATGATCGGCGCCGAGTGTCCTGGACATTGCGACTTTGTCATGCACGGACTGAAACAATTTAGCAAGTCTAGAATGTTATCTTTTCAACCTCAATCAGCACAGCTTCCGACGTACATTGTAGGTAAACTCAATATACCATAAAGTAGTCTAGTAGTATTAGATAATGGAAACAATCACATGAGACAAATTACTACTTACACACAATGAAACGTTGCCGAGTTGGTAAAGAATAATGTCAGCACAAACTTAAACTGGCAACCTTTTAGCAACGTTGGTGAAATATACAGTGTAAGGCCACATCAAGTAATATTATGGATGACGTCCTCTGGAGACCCTGAATCTAACGCGAGAGCGAAAAAAACAACAAAAAGTGCCGAAAAATTGAGAGTTCTAGATTTGAAATATACCACACACGACGAATGTTAAGACAAGAATTGAATGAGATAGCACAGAGTAAAAACCAACATGTCTTTAGATCGTTATGAAATCAGCAATAAACTGGAATTAGTAGAAAGGCCGACATTTGCTTGGGAGCAAATACAGCATATTTCAGTCCATTTCCCTCACACGCAAAAGTGGACTATTCCAAACTTACCCCAGTGCAAAACTGGAAGATTCTCAAATAAATACATCATACAGTAACTATGTAATTGAGGACAAAAATGCAAGAACTTAAATCAGTGGTACAGCAGCTGTCTTCTTGTTCCGTGTCCTGTGCTCATATTTCGCGTTACAGGTTTAACATTATACTTAAGATTTGTCGCCATGTGGTGACTCTTTGGTCATAGTTACAGGAAGCAGAATTTCTTGTTATTTTCTAGGAACAGGCCAAAATCAATGCGCGCGTCATCCATAAATTTACTTGTTGTGGCCTAACTAACCAATGCACTTCAAAGCTGGACGTACGAAATATCTGATAATTATCTTACAAACGATTAATGGTCCTGTTTTGTCTCCTGTAGTTGTAAATTAATTGGCCACAGACTATCATCGATGCGAGTGACGATTAATTGTTAGGCCACACCAATGTGATTTGCTGGTTCTCGGATTTTCTCAGAAAAAAATATGAAGCGACATGGCGAAAAAAAAAACAGTTCTAAGCATCCTATTATAGTCCCAAATTGTACGATAGGAGCCATGAAGTCAACGCAAAAAGCTGGGTCAAGATTTAAACAATGAATTTTGAACTTTTAATCAAATGACTGCATTGATAGATATGGAAAACTGTAGCAAGTAGGAAGAAATGGACTTTCCTTAACTGCTGGGGGTAAAATATACATACATTTTGATGTAGTTGATTCAGAAGCAGAATTTTTTTTTTTGCAAATCAGGAAAAAACGAAGAGGCGATCCGAGAACCAACAAATTGAATTGGGGTGGCCTAACTTTCGAAGGAAGAACATTAGCTACCGTGCCGGTGTGACTGAGATGATTTGTTTTAATTTACTGGTCGTTTTTTCCCTCGTTCATTACCGTGATTGTGTTACACAGCTACAGTCTGATGAACAGAGTGCCTTTTTGTTTACATAAATGAAGAGAAAACTATCAAATATACAGAATGATTCATTGTAGGAAACTGTGGTGCGTGACGAGTGATCATTACATGTAGCTACATGTAGACACACACACACACACGCCGAATTCGAAAACATAATGTTTTTGGAGAAGAAAATAAATATTCAAGACACATTCTTAAACACACGTACACACACAAACACACAGACAGAGACAGACATAGACACACACACACACACACACACACACACACACACACACGCACAAACACACAAACACAGTCACACAAACATACACACACATGCACACACACACGCACACACATGCATACACACACATGCATACACATACATGCACACATACACATACACACACATGCACACACACACACACACATACACACACACACACACAAACACACACACAGGCACAAGCACACACTACATGGAAATAAAGCATCATTCATTCATTCATTCATTCATTCATTCATTCATTCATTCATTCATTCACAGAGAGATAGAAAGGGGGAGAGAGAAAGAAAGAGAGAAAGAAAGAGAGAAAGAAAGAAAGAGAGAGAGGGGGAGAGAGATACAAACTCAAAATAAAACAGTCTCAACATTATTTAGCCTGTTTAAAGTTACCGGTAGTTTTAGTTCCCACAAAAAAAATGAAGACAAACGTCCGGCAGGCCAGGGGGAGATAGATGGAAGACTGTAGGCCAGATTTCCGTTCTAGATTTGATTCCAATGAGCTTCAATTGGAGCAGCGTGATTGCACTCTCAATGTGAGACCAGCGGTCAGGGATTTGTTCCCATTACCCAGTGCATGTATTTATAGCTAAAGACTTCTGAAAAATCACCGTCGCGTTAGCTTATATCTGGGGCATTTTCTGAGCGTTCCTTAAAGACCGCTTGTGCCAACAAGAATTCGGAGATCTCAAACCTCCATAAAATATATGAGTTTTTGTAAATGTTTTTACACAGTACACTACACTACAGTACAGAACAAAATAACACAGGTTTTTGTCCTGAAATAGGTCAGACTGTTAACTCAGTACTTGTAGCCTTTTCCAGAGAACCTCATCAATCAAACCGGGTAGGCGCGCTGCCTGACCACACGTGTTTTGCGTTTAGAGGAAGCCTTTGACAGCTGGTGTTTTGGTGCATAACCGGCACATCTGTTTCCCTCAAAATACAAAAGTTCTGCTGCAGTACCAAGGTCAGCCACCAGGAGGCCCATAATTGACCTTGACCGTTGGCTTCATAAGACGTACCAGAATATCAAATATCATCACAATCCATAAAGGCGTTCTGAAGTTATGCTGTCTACAAATGTGCGGAAACACACACACACACACACACACACACACACACACACACACACACACACACACACACACACACAGACAGACGCGCCAAAAACAATGCCTCCATTTTTTAATGATGGTAAAAACTAGGTCTCCTAGTTGAGTGAGTCTATCGGGAAAGCTTGCAGAGGTTGAGAAATGGCCACTTAGACCGAATACGGGAACATCGGAGCCTAGACGGAAATACAGCGACTGCTGGGGCTACATTGGGTCAAACTGTTCCAGGAAGTTATCAATC
Organism: Branchiostoma belcheri; assembly: GCF_001625305.1. Lineage (NCBI taxonomy): Eukaryota > Metazoa > Chordata > Leptocardii > Amphioxiformes > Branchiostomatidae > Branchiostoma > Branchiostoma belcheri. The sequence continues at coordinate 2,577,746 of NW_017802824.1, forward strand.
TTATACAGTCTAATACCCGATCCGTGCAGGAATATACGTCTTATGGGAGGAGGGCTATTGCACAGTTTTATCATCGTTTAAACTGGCTTGGATGGAGAAAAAGTTACAGAAAGCTCCAGCTTTTAGTGTCGTTTTATGATTTATATTTGCAGAGGTTTCATGAAAAATTGACCTTACAGAAAATGACGATAACAGGTCAGAAAATGTATTGCACATTATTCAAATCTTGTAGTGCAATAAGCTAACCGTGGAGGTTTATTGTGGCATTTTATCATTGTTTAAACTGGATTAAATCAAGTAAACATTAAAGCTTTTAACTTCTTATGATTTACATATCGTGGGATGTCTTGAAAAATCCATCTTACAGCAAAAGACGAGACATGTTAGAAAACGTATTGTACATTCTTCTTCAAATCTTATAGTGCAATAAGATAACCGTAGAGGTTTATTGTGGCATTTTGTCATTGTATAAACTGGACTAAATCAAGAAAACATTGCAGATTTTGATAACGTCTTCTTATGAATTAAATGTCGAAGAAGGTCATGAAAAAATAATCTTACATCAAAAGACAATGACAAGTCAGAAAATGTATTGTACACTCCTCTTCAAATCTTTTAGTGTAATTAGCTAACCGTAGAGATTTATTGTGGCATTTTATCATTGTAACGTAACGTAAACTTTATTCACATTTATTCATAACAGGCTGATCTTATTTTGTTTTACTGTCATTTTCAGTTTGGTTCTCCTCTCTCCTTGCTACGTTTACCTGTTCACTTTTCTGTTAAGTTGGTTCTCTGTATGTAACAGTCATGTGACAGTTACTCTTGTTACTTTTATCCATTATCAATTTTGGTTGAACCTAAATTGTTATTATTTATCATCTATGTTACATTTGGTTTGATTTCTGTATATGACCAGTACTACTTAATTTCCTGGATTTATTGTATATTATGTTAAGTTATAATTTATGTACCTTTTGATTTGTTTTGATTTTGTATTTTGTCGGTGCCTAATAAGCCCATATGGGCTGGGCAGCATATTGATCGCAATGGCACGATAATAAACAGTCATTCATTCATTCATTCATTCATTCATTCATTCATTCATTCATTCATTCATTCATTCATTCATTCATTCATTCATTCATTCATTCATTCATTCATTCATTCATTCATTCATTCATTGTATAAATTGGACCAAATCAAGAAAACATTACCGATTTTGACAATAGACATTTTAACAAAAGACAATAACAGGTTATGGCGCGGTCACATGATATAAGACAGAAAAAAAAGAAAATTAACCATGAGCACTATTTGTGTATACTCTTAATAAAAATTGTTTATTTTTCGTTCACGCAAACAACCCGGCCGGGCCCCGGCTTGGAAATGTGACAGTGCAATTAGAAAATGTATTCTACACTCGTCTTCACACAAAACGTGTGTACATGTTTTCTCCGAGAAGTAAGTGATTTGTGTTCAGTGTCAAAACAGTGCCGTAAAGGTTTATTTTATTGCAGCGAAAAGCGTGTGGAAGTGAGGAAATATACGATTCAATCTCACTCTTCCCCGCTATCGCTGCCAGTGTGCTTTAACATCAGGAATCAAGATAGGTTGTTTTGTCGTTTTATGTATTTTTACTGGAATTTGACTCAGTTTTATTACGTTATTAATTTCCGAGCTGACCAATAAACGAAATTGTGTATGAAGTGGAAAGCCGATAAAAGAAAAATACACCAACTTCCTTGGAAATGAAAACGGAAATGAGATGATTTATCGAAATGTATTAAAAATCTGAGAGGAGTTTGATGGCAAAACCTAAATTGCCTTTCTTTCCTCTCATCAGGTACATGTAAAGATGTACTGCATGCGCCCCCTGGCGATAAACACTAAAACTTGCCCTCACAGTCCCACATGCAAATCAAGGACAAAGGGCAATACTCTCAAAGTAATGTAGTATTTAATGTAATTCGTATTGCAGTTAACGTTTTTGGTGTTTAATTCATTGCTATTTCATTGTGCTTGATAATTTTTTTTCTCATCAGATTGTATTTTCTGCAATTGTTCATATGTTCTAGTCTGGCCAAAAATTAACCAAGTACAACCAAACCAACTGTCCGTACCAAAACCTAGCCCCTGTTTATGATTAATTGTGAAAGATGCTGTGTGAGTAGGGGAAGCTGTCAGGTTAATAATCTACGTTTGATTACTGTGACGTTTCTCCTAACCAAACAGAATTATATAACGTATATGTGAACGACCTATCGGGCGATCTGATTGGTACGGGAGCTACTTGCTTCTCACCTGTGTGGGGTCGTGTGGCGTAGCGGAAGCGGGTTCGAACCGCGACTGAATGTCGACTGAATGAAGCACTTGGTTGTGTAAAACTAGTATCTTTATTCAGTGACTTATCAAGCTAATGATGAAACTATTTACGGACATATCTTACCTACAACGGTCCAACATAGATTCCGTTCATCACAGACACAATACGAAGAATTAACAAGCATCTATTTTTTTTATACAACATAACACATTCTGTAAGGATCTGGTATAGTGCCAGCAAAACAGGGATTAAACTGAAGGGACTGTATGAAAGACTTGCTGCAGAATCAGAGAGATATAGACACTAAAATTTACCAAGGAAACCTTTGATCTCTATGTTCTGTCATCGTGGTTACTAACATGCACCTGTCTCGTTAGTTACTGTCAAAACAGGTGATCGTAGTTCAGTAACCACGGAATGTTGTTATAATGTTTACGTCTGAGTCAAATCTCACACGTGATAAATTGTGATAAGAGGTGATAAGAGGTTGTTCTGGGACCAACACGTACAGGGGCAGCCGGCAAGGAGCTCAAGAATTCCATAAACAACACTCACAGTAACAAAACACAAAACAACAGCTCTTAAGACACATTAATTTTTGTTTACGTAACTAGAAAAGGCATGCTCTTTGATAGTCCATGAGACCGACGTTCTGTAACGATTACTTATTAGTGCCACCATGTTACAGATTTAACGTCTCATCTGCTGAGGATCCTGTAGTTGTTTTGAGGAAAAGTTGGAATGAAGAAAAATCTTGCAGCATCATGGGTTTACCGCAAAGATGATAAAGTGCAAAGGTAAAACGAGAGAACTGTGCTGGATTTCTGGAAAGACGGTTTTGTCACAACTCAAATTTGGTCTATCCAGGCTTACCATTGAGCCAATCTCATACATAGCTATAGCCGAATGTGGCCTCCGGAACACTGCCGAACTCCCTCCAACCATGGTTAGGGGTAGGTTGGCTGGTGTTCGGCTAGCCTGGGTACCATCCGGAATTTCGCTACGCAACGCTCGACAAAATCGAGAGCGTTGCGTAGCAAAAATCCGGATGGTACCCAGGCTAGTGTTCGGCCAGGTCGGCTACTGTTCGGCTGCGGCAATAAAAAACTTCAAAATATGTTTAAAACATTTGGATGTGGATGGGAGGTTCGGTCATGGTTGGCTGGTGTTCGAGAGTTGGTCGGGGCGTGGTTGTCAGTCAAATTTCACTTAAAATTTCCAATTCGATTTGTATAGAAATGTACTATGCTAAATCTGGTCAGACTATTACTGCTTTCGAACTGCAGTTAAACTTGGTCTGCTGGTGTTTGCGCGAAAGTTCTGAATATGTGACACAATTCTAGTGCACAACCACCGTATATTCTCATCCAGAGTACTTAAGTTCAGGCTATATGGTACAGCAAACGATGACTAACATTCACGCGGTTACAGGTCTAGTCTACAATACTGCTTCTTCATTAGTCCAAGTAAACAAATGACTAACATCCACATGCTGACCAGCAGTCAACGTCCACACAGCAGAGATATTTCATGTTTGTGTTTTGACTAAAAGTTGACCGAGTCATTAGTTTCATGACAATGGGGAGGGGCGTCCGTTCGACCGACTGGTCGATCAGATTACAATGTTATATAAGGACGAGGACACTCCGACCTCACTCCAGGAGTGCGGCCATAGGAGTAACAACTCAATCCCCGCGTCCCTTTCTGCAAGACGAACGACACTTTTTACGGTAACCATACTATCTACAGAACTCGGTAGGCTCTATCTTTGATGTACATAACATGTCCGAACAATTCATATGTAATATTTTACTTAGACGATCACCCGACTTACACCCAGATATAAACTGTAACATTTTGACAATCAACAGAACTTATATTATTGATACTTGACGGTTTGTATTAGATTAACTCCTACAATGCCTACAAAACATGTTTTCCCTTACCTTTCATTGATCCATTTCTGTTTGTTTTTGTCATGTATTTTGTTGCACTGTATACCTGTATGTCTGGTGGTGAGGTTAATATTAGCTACAGCTAGAGTACCTCACCACCATGTCCTGTATTATACATGTTGAATTGCAAAAAAAATACTATCTCCGTACCGCTGGACAGTGTGAACCATGCGGGGTGTGCCCACCCTCCTCCTGCTGCTGTGCGGCTGTACCTGCCTGCTGGCCTCAGCTATACAGAAAGAAGAGGTGAGTCAAGGGAAGGTTCACATTTTTAAGCGGCTGCCAGTAACACTTTCAACTGATACTGTTCGATATTCAAACTCTTAAAGCTGCATGATGTAACATTAGGACGATAGAAAAAGTAGATTTTCTGGTCATTTCGTAACAAAGTAAGTTGAATCGACCATACTGCATTGAAAATTAGTACAATGCAGGGAGTGTAGGTGCCAAAATTTGACGCCTTATACGAGCGTGTTTCAAAGCTTCTTTACATTCTGGTAGTTTGTGGTGGCACCACAAATTGATTTCACCAACATGTGGTCTGTTTAAGCACCAACCACAAATGTCAGAAATGAGAGATAATTGCACAGATATGTATTGTAAAGTAGGTAAATAACAATCACATGAAGAATTCAACTTGGTGCAAAAATGTTACATAATGCCATTTTAAGGTGTATAGAAATGTTTCACATCGACAACAAATGACCTTAGTTACCATGCTATCTGAGTCTAAAGGTCTTTGATTTGAACGAGAGGACATTGGGTCTGTTACGATCTAACAAAACGTTTAGCAAATGTTACCTTGTATCTAATGCAAAACACAGATGCCATATCACACGGTAGGCTTCTCGTTGCCATTGATAATATTGGACAGGTAGAGAGTTTGCTACATGAATGAATATTTGTTATTCTTTCCCACCCACAGATCCTCGGTGCTGTCAGGGACTTCAAGCTCTCCAGCCGTGGTAAGAAACAATATAAAACGTAATAATTCTGTAACATTTTCAGGGTCACATAAGGCCACAGCACGTAAATTTTATGGATGAAATCGATTCCCAGACTCTAAAACAAAAACAAGGCGGGCCTAAAAAAAGAATTATTATAATTAGGGTTCCTAGATTTTAAAATTTTGACTCAATCATTGCACAAATGGTTTTGATTCAGTGGGAACACCACATATACATAACCAACATCACATATTACTGCATCAAAGTAAGAAACAAAACACTAAATCAGAGTCTTTTCTTGTTTCCTCTCTTCATAGTTATCTGCCATTCACCTTCCGACATGGCAACAGACATCTTTGCCCATTTTCGGCATGTTGGCCACTGTCAGAAGGCAACAAAATTTCTTTTTTTTTTCAAAATCAGGCAAAAATTAATGCACGCGCTGATGCCATCCATAAAAATGACTTGCTGTCGTCGAAGTTTTATACCCGTGGCATGTTGGAGATCCCGTTTACCATTTGGGAATGCATGCTATGAATTAATTTCTGACTAGTGTGATCTGTTGTGTACTTCACCAATCACAGACACAGGAGACTTCACCCACCAGGCTTCCCTAGACGAGCAGGGCCGGTACGTTCTGCTGTGGAAGTTCGACAGCGAGACCATCACGTTCGAGGCGCATGTGCAGACCGAGGGGTACGTCGGCCTGGGCCTGTCGCCCAATGGGGGCATGGCTGGATCTGACGTCATCATCGGCTGGGTGAAGGACGGCCAGGCCTATATAACGGTAAACAGTACAGTAGTGCTAGACTCTACCAGGCTTCGGGAGACGGCTGGAAAGAGTAGAAATTGGTCAAATAGAGAGATAACATGCCGAGGGAATAGTTGGTCCACTAGAGAGTACATTTTGTGATTCGGGTGCGGCACTCTCTAGCGGACCAACTCCCTCGGCATGTTCTCTTTCTATGTGACCGATTTCTACTCTTTTCAGCTGTCTCCCGAAGCCTGGTAGAGGCTATGGTAGTGATGGGTTGTCAGCGATGCTTCTTCCTTTGTGTGTGTGTGTGTGTGTGTGTGTGTGTGTGTGTGTGTGTGTGTGTGTGTGTGGTGCGTGTGTGTGTGTGTGTGCGTGTGTCTGTGTGTGTGTGTGTATTTGTGTGTGTCTGTGTGTGTGTGTATGTGTGTGTGTGTGTGCGTTTTTGCGTATGTGTACGTCTGTGTACGTGTATGTATGTATACATGCATGTGTGTACGTGTGTGTCTAGATGTAACTAGAAATATGGTAATATCCCGTGCTTTTTTCGAAAGCTAACAGGCTTGTCTCATGCCCACCTGAATAATATAACACAGCTACCTTGGCCATATACTACTTAATGTGATACTATTATTCTGCATCTGTATAGCCGGTATAACCGCCCTTTGGCGTAACACATAAGCTATGCAGGCACGCGGCGCGGCGGCAGCTGGCTATATTAGACCGAACGACCTGTCACACCCAGCCCACGAACAAAAAGACACTATGTAACAATGAGTTTGTGCCGCCGTCCTTGTACTACAGGACCGTTACGCGGAGGGATACTTCGAGCCCCGGCTCGACGCCCGCCAGGACGTGGAGCTGTTGTCCGGGTACGAGAACGGCACGCACACTGTGCTCAGGTTCCGCAGGAGGCTCAAGCCATGCGACACTGCGGAGGACAGGGAGATCACGGTAAGGGTTAGGATCTACCAGGACAGAGAGATCTACTGTTGACACTGTAGGGGACTGAAAGATTTTGTCATTCTCATGCATCCCATAGATGCACTTTGGCTGCATATTGGACACATATCTCGAAGCTAAAGACATATTTTATCTTTCTGAAAGCTTTGGAACTACAAACACTCAACAAATCATGTAAATACCAGCAAAGACATATTCGAAAAGTTTGCCATAAAGTACACAGAACCATATGCATGCTTATATATATCTATGCCTGAATTGGTAAGAATCAGTCACGGTTCTGGCTAGTCTTCACCTATGCAAGAACGTAGATTTGCCTCAGGCACCGTTCTGTGTTGACTATCGAAAACCGTATCTGAGCATGATTATCTGGGGGTGAAGCAACTACAATGGATGCTACAATTCCCCCTAGTGGCGTCGTTGGCGCAACGGTTGGAGCGTTGGACTCGGAACCGAGAGGTCCCGGGTTCGATACTCACCGTTGTCCGACGTTGTGCCCTTGGGAAAGGCACTTTACACGACTTCCCCACCTATACGGTGGAGTGACACCCACCGAGCCTCTTAGATGTTCTGTCTGTCTGGGGTGCCCAAAAACACCTTACGGATTTGTTGCGCCGATGTGGCAACATCCGCATATTGGCCACTGATCAAGAGCCGTTATTTTTTTATTCCACCCCAGGAAGACACCCAGCGAGTCATCTGGTCCTTCAGCGCCCACGACCCGATAGACCATGGACACGGAGCCCACGCGACGTACCACGGGCAGACCCGCGGCACCAAGAGCATCATCCTGCTGCAGAAGTTCACTCAGGACCTCGATCTGCAGGACAGCAGTCTCCTTACCTTTGAACTGACCGCAGGAAACGTTAGTAACTGTCAATTATGACAATTAGTATGATCAATGGTTTGTTATGATTTGGATTATTGTTATGATTATTGTTATGATCAATGGTTTGTTATGATTTGAATTATTGTTATGATTATTGTTATGATCAATGATTTGTTATGATTTGAGTTATTGTTATGATTATTGTTATGATAAATGATCTGTTATGATTTGAATTATTGTTATGATTATTGTTATGATCAATGATTTCTTATGATTTGAATTATTGTTATGATTATTGTTATGATCAATAATTTGTTATGATTTGAATTATTGTTATGATTATTGTTATGATCAATGATTTCTTTTGATTTGAATTATTGTTATGATTATTGTTATGACCAATGATTGGTTATTATTTGAATTATTGTTTTGATTCGCCAAAAAGCAAATCAAAAGCAACTGGATATGATTTTCCAAAAAGCTGAAACAGGTTGACAATGGCAAATCAAACAAAGTTTTATCTGACCACGTTTCTCTATCTTTTTACATGTACAATGTTTTTGTATGATAGTGACAGTATGGCCGTATTGCCCTACAGGTGCTCATCCCTTCAAAGGACACCACGTACCTGTGTAACACCATGCGGCTGCCTGTATTGGACAGAAAGCACCATCTTGTCAAGGTGAACCAGGAACTTTTATTGTCATTCATTCATTCATTCATTCATTCACATTGAATTTCATTCATTCATTCACATTGAATTGAATTTCATTCATTCATCCATTCATTCCTTCATTCCTTCATTCCTTCATATGCCATCATACAAAGATTGGCTTATTTTGTGTCCGTTTTGACAGAAAGGCCTAAATTCTGTCCAACACTAAGTGAATTGGGACGTACCCATATTTTCATCTAACTCCAACAAGTCTTCGCAGGAAGAATCTTAGGACGGTCTGGTCTTTACTTTAGTGCCCATGTGAGGCCTTTTGTAATGTTTGTGTTTGTGTTGTTGTATATGTATTGTAATATTGATTTTGTATTTGGCAGATAATCAACCGTAAAAAACAGTGTTATTCAGCATGTTTTTGTACAGGCTGCGAGGCTGTTTTTTTATGAATAAACTGTTGAAATGTGCCTGTAACTCCGTCAGCCTTGTTCACGGAACTTCTGTGTCCCTTTATTATTAGATCGAGCCAATCGTGCAGCCCGGCCACGAGGCGCTGGTTCACCATATCCTGGTATACCAGTGTAAGCTGGGCATGGTCCCCCCGACGGTGGACGGAGGCCATGAGTGCTACCATCCCAATATGCCTGTCGAATGGAACAACTGTCAATCAATCATGACCGCATGGGCGGTGGGAGGAAAGGTAAAGGATTTGATTTGATTTACTAGTATTACTCCGTGAAGGAGGTCATGACCTCCGGACGGAGTATTGTGGGCAGTTTTTCGTGTTCGCAGGTATAAAAACACACAGTTCCCTTTGTGTAATCGGCATGTCATTTTACATGCCGTCTGCGGGCATACCCATGATGATGCACGCATTTTAATTTTTACCGTAGCTGTTTTCGTGGTCGATTTAATATTTTAGAAGCACCCCTATATTCATCAGGCTTTTTGGACTGGCCGCAAATAAACCGTTGCGGGGGTGGGGGGTTCCTTCAGGTAGACGTGCGGTTCGGTAATTGAAACGATGCAATACACGTGGGACACAGGCAGCTGTTGCTGGTGTTGTGTCCGTGTCCTTTGATCCCACACATAGAACATTACAAACACATACAAGACATTAGATTTAGTACCTATAAAAAACAACAATAAATCTATCCTAAAAACAACATACTAACGTACACGAATTCTTTACACTTTAATACTCAGAATCAGCAGAACCAGACGGAATGAAGAATTGGCAAAATCGCGCCACATTTAGTCAACCCTAATTGTACCACCCCCCCCCCACACACACACACACACGAAGAGGCTGATAAGTTGAAATCTCACATCAACAACATAAATGGTCCAAATCCTCTGCTACTGTTTCTACAGGGTTTCACCTATCCAGACCACGTGGGGTTCTCGATGGGAACAGACGATGATCCAGATTACATCATGATGGAAATGCACTATGACAACCCAAATAGGCTCAGTGGTAAGTCACTCAGTGTAGGACACACATAGTAGCCTCGTTCGCAGACTTGTAAGGCGCGACGGTTTCGCTGCCCGTTTGGTTGTGTTCCTCAGTGAAGGCCCCAAAATGATTCTAACCCCTAATTGATATTGTGAAAATATTTTTTTCTTAAAAATGTTAGCCCAATTTGGATACTTTTAGGATAGAAGGAACAGGGTCGAATTTTCCTACTTTGGTCAAATTTTGTTCATTGCACCAGTTTAGTGGTTGTAATGACAGATCTGAGTGGTCTGGCCTTGCATGGCCAGAACGGATGGATGCATGAGAAAATGAGGTCAAAGATAGTGTTTGTTTACTGTTATCAACCGTTCTCGAAGGTTGAGCTGGTCAACCCCCGGTTTTCTTTGTATATCTGGAAGGTTGGAAAGAAAATTTTCTGGCGCAGACGAGCTTTTGAGATTGAAATGTGTGACAGTACTTAGCCAATAGCCAAACTTAATTTTGTTATCTGTCCTCAGTGTCATCGTGAAAGTTCATCTGCGTTGGTAGTTACATGTTTAAAGTTGAAGTTTTTTGTTCCAACACAAACAAATGTTCTCACCTATAGAGCGTTTGACCAGTCACTGTAGTATTCTTCAAAAGACTGACCCATGCATTGAGACTAGTCACGTGGCTTCTCTGGAGTGTGAGGTATCTGATAAACGATGGCGACCCATCGTCTAGGTGAGAACATTTCTTTGTTGAACAAAGGTTTTCACTTTAAACATGCCCTCCATGTCCTTATCAATGCTACAGGCGTACGGGACAGCTCCGGACTGAGGTTCTACTACACGCCGAACGTGAGGCAGTACGACGCCGGCATTCTTGACATCGGGATCAACAGCGCTCCCACGCTCATGATCCCTCCACACGCCGAGAGTTTCCAAACCGCCGGCACCTGCTTCTGTCTGGACGATGTAAGGTCTAAACTAGCCTCTACCTGGCTTCGGAAAACGGAGTAGACATCGGCCAAATAGATAGCATGCCCAGGGAGTTGGTCTGCTGGAGGGAACATAGAATGTAGCGACCCCCGACAGGCTTCGGGAGCGGCAAACTGTTCTCTCCAGCAGGCCAACTCCCCCGGCATGCTGTCTATTTGGCCGATTTCTACTCTTTCCAGCCGCTTTCCGAAGCCAAGTAATAAGGCTATAGCTACTCCAGTGTACTTTGTAGGTCAATGTCAGTTTTCATCTCTCAGTAAAACTAAAGCATTTTATTTTAGATGTTCCTCAATGCAGATTGAGATATCCACTCGATCTTTTATACAATCCAAATATCAATATTAGGTAGTATTTATTTCACATTTCTATAGATATTTTCCCAGAAGACTGTGGCGTAAAAACTTCTAATCCTCATTACAATTCATTCCAGCGCATGTGTTTTCTAGCTTTCAAAACAGTCAGCTTTCACTGATGAATATTCTACTAACTCTTAATTTATACGTGACTGATGAACCTCTATGACGATATCCTTTGTACAACAGGCTTTGCAGCAGCAGGGCCATCCCATCAACGTGTTTGCCTCCATGCCCCACTCTCACCTGGCCGGCATTGCCGTGCGTACTAAGCTGGTCAGAAATGGCGTGGTGCAGTCGTACGTCGGTCGGGACGAGTCGTACGACTTCGATCTTCAGGAGATCCGACTCCTCGAACCGGAGGTCGTCGTGAGTGAGGTACGGAAAAGGCGACCCTTTCTATTACTTCTCTTATTGTTGCACAATTGTTGTATCTATGTCGGCATCTAATTATGTTTACCTTCGCAGAAGAAAAACATATGCTTTTGCTCTGTTACTTCCTCTTCTTCATCTTCTTCTTCTTCAAACAAATAGAGTCAATGACCTGGACTAGACGTCTGTCGCCATGGTAACTAGCAATGTAGCAGACACTCTGTGGTGCTGGGTTATATTTTGTAGCAGGACAGAGCTGGAGGGGCTTCTCACCACATATTACATCTATGAATGTGTACGTGTTTGAGTAACAATTAACAGAGCAGTTACAGTTAGCCTAGACCAACTGTGAGGGTTGACATTAGGCATTTGCTTTGCAAATGCTACCTTTCTTGTTTTTCTTACTTAATGTAAATCTACCATATAGTCTTCATAATAGACAAGACTGGCCTAAAATGTATCTATTTTTTTGCCTTACAGGGTGACCAACTCATCACTGAATGCACCTACAAGACTACCGATAGGACCCAGACCACTTTTGTAAGTGCTAATTACGTATGATTGTAACACGGATGGAAAATAAAACTATTTTGCATTCGTTTGGATTGTAATGCTATTCATTCAAAGATGGTGGAAACATATACTGACTTAGTAATACTTAGTTGGAATTCCCGCTCGAACCAATCGGGAAAGTCTTCTCAACAGCACTTGGTCCTATCTTTGACCAGCCCCTCGTACTTGCTACATAATGTAATCCAACATTGCAAGCATTTATCATTCCCAAACAGGGAGGACTGAGTTCCAGGGAAGAGATGTGCCTAAACTTCATTCAGTACTACCCGCGGATCAAACTGGCTCGCTGTTACAGCTGGACAGACATCAACCAACAGGCAACCTTCTTCGGTGTCCAGTATGCCCACTGGTATGTTTGATTTATGTTAGATGTTTAGAATTGACTTCAATGCCGTAAATTAAAATTAAAATTAAAATTAAAATTAAAATTAAAATTAAAATTAAAATTAAAATAAAATTAAAATTAAAATTAAAATTAAAATTAAAATTTTGGTCCGGGTCTTTGTAGAAGAAGAAGAGAAGGCTGAATTGGGCAAAGACAATAATGTTTTCCTTCTACGAAGATACATTATGCATGATGTTTATTAAAAGTTGGAATGACTATCAAAGTTTTTGTCTTTGATTATTGTAGGGAGTACCCGTACCCGATCTACGTCCCGCCCAACATGGTTAACCAGACCCTGATTGACGTCATCAACCAGTACCCATGGACCAATCAGGAGGCTGAACGTTTCGAACAACACGTTCGTAACGGTCAGGTGATATCCTTCTGTTATCCGGTGAGTTGTTACATAAAGGTACAGTATTTCCAGCAGAACGCCGAAAAAAAACGCATCTTTTGCGATTTCATTCGGATGTTTTAACTAAATGTTAAAACTGTCGATCCAACAAGAAGTTCTCTCATCTAGAGATTTCGAAAAGTTACTCTGGTCTTCCTCAGTAGACTGACCCAGTGAGACTTGTCACGTAGCTTCTTCTAAAATGTGACGTCAACACTGGGTCAAAGATATTTTGTAGACGATGTCGGCCCCCGTCGCGGTTGAGTGAAGGGTGATGGGCCCTGACGTAAATAATTGTAAGAATATTTCCTGAGAGTTGTGAAATCTATTTACATCAGGGCCCATCACCCTTCACTGGTCGAAAGCTTTCAGTGAGAGAATTTTTGTGTTGGATCAAAATTATAAAATTAAACGTTTTAACTTGAAACATGTAACTTCCAACACGATGAACTTCCATGATAGTAATCTCCTTGGATGCTTGGTCAACGGTGCTTTAGAATTTTGTCGTTGCAATACAAACACAACACAATGCAAACTTGCTATATCTAAAGCATTTGAAAAACCTCTATGCTGTGTGTCATACGAAAGTTTAAGTGCAGTTCTCTTTGTTATCGCTAGGACGTGGCAAATGATTTCCAGTTGATCAACGCGCCTCCTGAACCCACCATTCCAGACGATAACTCCATCTCCATCCCAGGGTGCTGATATCGTCGTCGTTCCCAGGATACAATGAGGCTCACGACCCATTGAATTCCTCCGTCAATAAAGTAGATACTAGAGCATAGCAAACTTGTGTACTGAGCCTGAATTCAATATTCTAAAGAAACAAAGGAAACTGAGTTCGTAGTTCAAAAACAATTATACAAAAGTCATGCAGTAAAAGGCATGAATAGAAAGTCCATGGATGAATGAATGAGCGAATGAATAAATGATTTATTGTATAAACGAAAGCATGCGCATATGCCAGCCTAACGGCTAAATTCCCAGCTCTTCCACATCATTTCAGTTAACATAACGGGATTGTAGTAATAAAACTGTATTGCCATAAAAATAAAATGCATTGAAATAACTTTTAACTTAATTTGCAGCATCAGAATAAATTCAAAAGCCTGAGCATGAAAAAATTCTGAATTACTCTTGGTAAAAATCTTAATCAAATTTCTTTTAAACGAACTTTAAAAGAATTAAAAGTACGCCTGACTCAATAAACATTAAAAACGAAGCGTTCAAATTTAAACCAAGTCGTCAGATTTGCCGCAGTATCCGGAAGTATTTGATTTGCATGTTAATGCATCTGACAAGATACGACATGGGCGAGTCCCTACATCGGCTGGTTCTACTGTTAATTGTTCTAAACATGTCTGAGTTTGTCGCTATTCTGTTTTGGGTGTTACCAATTACTGGAAGGAGAGCTGCAGGTTCCAACTTCTTGGCGAACTTCAAGCGCAGGTCCGTTCTTCTTTGTTGACTACAGTATCACAGCCCATCCGCCCCCCCCCCCACCCGACCACCACCACCACCACCACTACACAAACACTCATACGTGTACGCATACGTACGCAAGCTCACATGTTGATCTATTGGCTGTACTAGTGGAGTCAGAACTTGCTTCTGGTTATTACTCTTAGGCTCTAAATGATCCTCTGAGTTATTGTATACATCCACAATTTCAAAACCTGCCGCAGAAAGTTTGTAGCTAAAATGGAGTGGTCTTATCAGGCTTGTGTGTAAGGGTTGCAGTTGTGGCTTGGATCACTGGGTGGCGCTATTGGACGGGAGAATTCATTTGAAATAGAGGGAGGTAGTAAGCAATGGGCTACATACAGTCAAGGACAAACATGCAGCGATCAATACGTGTAGTTTACACAGTTATCTGGCAGCACACATGCCGGATTTAGGTACAATGTTTTTATATGGGAGTCAGGCCATTGGTCATGATAGCTTAGTACGACTTTTAGAGGTGTACTATAGTTCTTAGTCAGTAGTTCTTTTCAACATTCTGCCAGACACAGTACCTATTGAACCTATATGTAGAATTTTGATAGACCCGTACCAGCTAGTAATTCTATTATCTGCCATACATTGTACCTGTTACAATCGTTGTGCAATAAACACTTTGACTTGACTTGACCTGAAAACCTTGCCAGCATCCGCCATTTCCTGAGAGCGGAAAAAAGGGGCCTAGGCTCTGTTTGTATTCGTTGACATGTATGAATAGCAGTTAGGGCATGTTGATTTGATTATATGGATGACATCCACGCGCGCATGAATTCTCGGCCGTTTGTACAAAAATTAAGTTTTCAACCATACTGTAAATCGTACAAAACAGTTGCAAAATGAGCAAATATATACCGTAAGTTGCAAAATATTATTTGAAAACGATACCAATGTCGTAGAATGCCAAAATCAAATGAAAAAGACGAAAATGTGAAGAAATGAATGTGAAGAGTAGATTATTATATCATACTCTGTGTACTTTGTTCAACCTTCATGACCACGTAGATGATGAAAGCAACTTTTTGGGGGGCCAAACTTTTTTTATTCGCACGCTCGCATCAGTTTTGGGGTTCCCAGAGGATGTCATCCATATAATCAAATCAACATGGCCTTAGGGTCACCTACGGATATTTAAATACGCAGTGTTGTACATTAAAACATTGAGGCTACGTTTGCAAGAGTGAACCCCACGACTGCAACAACAATGGTGGTGAGCTGCATCAAATCTACCCTGTGGGTTTTGGTGCTTTTGCTGGCATCAGACTTCACATTGTCAGGTAAGCAAGAATTAACAAAATATACTTCTTCTATTACAACAAAAACAGTATACTTTGTGCCGCTATTTTTAGACTCACTTCAGACGAAATGGATATACTAGACTGGTACAATGTCTGGTCCACTGAACAGCGACATATTTTGGGCTTGTATGACCCTTTTTATGACACTTTTATGATATCATTTCATAATATAGTACATGATACAAAGTATAATTTAAAATTGATATTAAAAAACATAACACTCTAAATTATTATGCCAATTACCAAGTTAATGATAACAGCATTTTAGCTTTGAAATCCAATGTTTGGAACCAACAAAGCTAGAAAAAAGTGTAGAAGATGGTCGAGTACACTTCAGTTGGCAGTCACACATTTCACACAGATTTCAAGAATCTTGATATTGGAGACAGATTTGAATATATCTTTACATGTAAAGGTTCCCACAACGCAAAAATAAGTAGATATATAAAGGACTGCTTTGTTATTAGAAAAAATACCGAAACTTATGATTAGCCCACTCTATTGTAACACTGTATCAAAGACTTGTGCTAGCTCTTACTGTTTGAGTAATTAAGATATGTTAGGTTTTATTTGACATTATTCAACACATTTATCTTATTGTTTGTTACTTTCTTTATGTAGTTTGCCATACATTATACCATGTGCAATTGTCGTGCAATAAAGTTCTTCACATCGCCCCTCTAGACTCCATCATGGTCGTGTTGAAGGCCGTACGCAAGTGGTTCATCTTCACGATTCGAGTCGCACTCAAACTTTTGTTGGAAGATAAAGGGAAGAACACAGCAATTACTTGCTAAGTCACTAAACATAAGGAGAGGCCGATTTAAAGCTATACGTGTCTTTTTCGGCCTCAAAAAGAGACAAGGTGTGTAACTGAAACATCAGGGCGTATACGGCATGACCATGATATTTACCAACTTTAGGCTGTTGGGCTGAAATGTGAAATTGTGTTTTAATGATAAGTGTAGAATTTTGTCTGGTCAAAATGCAAGGAGGAGAGTAAGAAACGCTAGAAAATGCAAATTGTTGAATGCATTTGAGCGTGTTCTGTATGTGTGTGTGTGTGTGTGTGTGTGTGTGTGTGTGTGTGTGTGTGCGACTATGATGTTGTGTGTCTCAATGAGTGCGTGTCCTTGTGTGTGTGTGTCCTTGTGTGTGTGTGTGTGTGTGTGTCCTTGTGTGTGTGTGTGTCCTTGTGTGTGTGTGTCCTTGTGTGAGCGTGTCCTTGTGTGTGTGTGTGTCCTTGTGTGTGTGTGTGTCATTGTGTGTGTGTGTTCTTGTGTGTCCTTGTGTGTGTGTGTCCTTGTGTGTGTGTGTGTGTGTGTGTGCCGTTGTGTGTGTCACTGGGCGAAAAGGCCTCGGATGCAGCCGGATCCCAAGGATCCCAATTTGCATCACCTTACGGATGCTGCGCAGATCCCCAAGAATCCCAAAGATTGCTGATCCCACACCAAGAATCCCCAGAATTGCGGATCCCACACACATCTGTAACGCATACGTATGCATCCGTGCCTCACAGCGGATGCAGATGCGGCATTCGTAAGGATACTTACTTCGCAGCGGATGCAGACACGGTATCCGTATGGATACTTGCTGGTTACGTATACTTAAGAAATAATACGTTGTTAGGATAGCAACATGCCACATCTTTAGGGGTCATATCCTGCCATATTTTTGTACCTCGGATACCACCGTTTGTAAGATAAATATGTGAGATACTCCATTATACACTGGATACAAGGATACTTGTATTCCTGTTTTTTTTTAATCCCACTCCACAGCAGAAGCGAATTGTGGGTAATCTGGGGATTTCTTGAATATCCAAATTTGCTTTCTTACGCTTTCGCTTGCCCACTCCACAGCAGAAGTGAATTGTGGGTAATCTGGGGATACCTTAAATATCCCAATTTGTTTTCGTACGCATCCGCGGGCCCACTCCACAGCAGAAGCGAATTGTGGGTAATATGGGGATATCTTAAATATCCGAATTTGTTTTCGTACGCATCCGCGGGCCCACTCCACAGCAGAAGTGAATTGTGGGTAATCTGGGGATACCTAAATATCCGAATTTGTTTTCGTACGCATCCGCGGGCCCACTCCACAGCAGTAGCGAATTGTGGGTAATCTGGGGATACCTTAAATATCCGAATTTGTTTTCGTACGCATCTGCGGGCCCACTCCACAGCAGAAGCGAATTGTGGGTAATCTGGGGATATCTTGAATATCCGAATTTGTTTTCGTACGCATCCGCAAATTGTTGAAATTACAGTCGCCACAAGAGGGTGCACCCCGTAAATAGCCATATACGTACATTGTACGTACGTTGCCTTTGCGTGTTGCATAAGCAAATGTCTGCTCGGATTTGTGACTGTACTGATTTTTGCTGATTGGAAACTTTGCGTATCAGACAAGAAGTTGGTTCACATACAACCTTCGCCGGTGTCAAAACCGAGCATCTCTCAAAGATCCACTTCTGCATTTTCGCTGGATCCGCAGAGCAGTTCCGGCAGCAGCAGTGCCTTGTGGGTAATCTGAGATTCCCCCCCGGGGGAGAATCAAACTCAACGGTCACTTTCAGTGACTTTCAGTGACCGCTTGCTTGAGTGTGCGTCCCTTTCTATCGTCCCGCTGGCTGTCCATATATATCCGCTGCACATAAGTTCAGCAACCACGGCATTGATTTTCAAAGTCTAGGATACTGACCGTACACCGACTGGACGGTATCAGTAGCCGAGCAGGGTGGCAAGGACGAGAGACGTACCGGGGACATCGCCCTATACGTCGCCCGGCGAGGGCACGAAGCCGCCAGGCATGTCATGACACGTTGCAGACTCGCCTGACGAACAGTTCAACTGGACCATAAACCGACTGCATAAGACTGTTGACGGCATATAGAAGTGAGTAAAACCTTCGAAACTCTTTTAATTAGTATAATCATTATGGTTTCAGATCATTTCTGACGAAAGTTTAGAGCAACCAAGTATAATGTCCTTGGAGCAACTCAACTTCGCAACTCACATCCGAGTGTGACCTTTATCTGACCTGTTGTTCCCATATGTAAAAGCGCCGGCTTCTCACGGGGGGTATTTCACATGTCAATGCTGGCTCGCATAACAATGCCTGCTGCTGGCATCCAGGCCGCTGGGGAGACTGTTATCCTAACGGTTTTTAGCACATTCTGGCCAAAATGCCATTTTTACACTGTACTTGTTTTCTGTTGTTGTATTTTTTCGTAGGTCAGAAGCGACTGATAGAACGTGGTAAGACTGCAGCGCAGACTTCTACAAAGAAGATGGACTGTGAGACGATCATCCTGGCGAAGCATGACGTGATAGTTCTAGTTCTACCTGTTTAGTATTGCAAATATTTATTTTACATATGGTACATGACATTGTATTCGTATAGTTAGTTCTCTCTTTTTTGTCGCTTTACACAGTATGTGCGGAGTTTTAATAAAGGCTTTCAGGCTAAATCTAGTCATTCGTTTATTCCTTCATTTACTTAATTTGACTTGCTTGTTGGATCTGCACGTATACATATCAAACACGGGCGTATCCAGAGGAGAACGCCGTAAGGATTCGGGAAGATCCGAGGTACGGATACTAAAAATCCAAACGCCGGCTCTGTTTGCATCCGAGGCAAATGCAGAGAAATGTGTATGGAAATCCGATAGGGATACGGGAAAATCACAAGTTGTATCTGTACGCATCCGTGTAAAATACCGACGTCTGCACGTGGGGATATATCGCATATCCGGAAAAATCCCTATTAAAAATATTCGCATCCGTAGAAAATCCCGCTTTTTGCATTCTTTGGGATCCGGACAGTCCAGGTTACTTCAGGTGTACAAAAAATCCCTTAAGAAACAAATTGGAATCCGCGGAAAATCCCGCTTTGGAATGCTTTGGGATCCGGACAGTCCAGGTATGCAAAAAAATTCCCAAAGAAACAAATTGGTATCCGTGGAAAATCCCATTTTGGGATATTTAGGGATCCAAACATTCCGGATCCCTAAGAATGCAAATTTAGGATATTTTACGGATCCTACCCGTATCCGTTTGCATCCGCTTGTATCTGCTAAAAATGCGTAAATATCCCTGTGCGTAAATGGCTGCATTCGAGGCCTTTTCGCCCAGTGTGTGTGCCCTTGTGTGTGTGTGTGTGTGTCCTCGAGCCTCGTGTGTGTGTCCTTGTGTGTGTGTGTCCTTGTGTGTGTGTGTGTTTTCGTGTCCGTATTTGTGTCTGTGTATGCCTGTGTTTGTCTGCAGATGTGAGTGTTTGTGTGAGTGTAGAGTGTTTACATTGAAGGTTCAAATGTGCTCAAATTACCTCTTTAACCTCCTCGTCGGTAAAGCCCTTGATGATCATGTTGGTCTTGGTGCTCCCCGGTGCGTCCGTGTCACGATTCTCGTAGGCTTTGTCAACTCGTTCCTTTAGCCGCTGATTTTACATAAGAAGCAAGATATAACAAGGATTCACTTTGATGCGTTTATATCATCTTAAAGTGTTGACAAAGAAATATCATAACATTGTTGTTGTCTCTGAATCTTTTGTAAATTTGCAGTGTTTCGACGTAGGTGTACTATATTTATGTTTACCGAAGGAAAATATATTGTTGTTGCTACGTTTCTTCTTCTTCTGTTCCAAACACTGACCTCGACCTGGCCAATGACATGATTTGTTGATGTCTGTCACCATGGTAACTAGTTTTGGGTAACATAATGTTGCAATTTCATAGCAGGAGGGATTTAGACCCCTGTCTGACCATATATATGAATGTGTTTGAGCAAGAAGCCGGACAATATTATTCCTTATACTTCATTTGTACTAAGGGACCTTTTACAAAAACTTTTTGTTTCTTTCATTATACACTTAACTTGACCTGGACTAGAAGATTATCTCTGAGAGTCTGAGCAGATGTCACGTTCTCCAAGATGCTTTTTTGTGTGTTAAACTAGTGCTCCCCTAACAGTTGCTTGCATTTTACAAGTACAATACTTTATGAATATGTCTCCTGTCATCATAACTGAGCAAGACGTCTCCAAAATACACCGTAGAACGTTATCTGAAAATTATATAAAGCTTATGATATATTTCATAAACTAGCCTTGAACTTGATATCACTGTTTTGTTGATGGAGGGGAAGTTCATGGAGGGGGTGGAGCAATTAGGTACGAAAGACCATTGGTACAATTTTTTCTTGTGTGTGTTCTTAGAGTTTCTATGTGTACTTAATTATAGTTTCTGTGAGCACTTAGAGTTTGTATGGAACCTCTAAGTACTCATAGACACTCTAAGTACTCATAGAAACTCTAAGTACTCATAAAAACTCCGATAGAAACTGTAAGTACTCGTAGAAACTCAAAGTACACACGCAAGAAAAAAAATACATAATTGTACCTATGGTCTTTCGTAATTAGGAGGTCTACTAGATGCAAAGCCTTACCTTGAACTTCTCTTGAATCTTTCGCAGCTTTCCATCCTTCTCGTTCACCTAATTGAGTATTCGAAGCATAAAGATTATTTCATGCAAATAACTGTCATACGGCATACATTATCGCGCACACGAATACTCCAAATAATGCTCTAGGTGAGAGATGTTTTTTGTGTTGGACCAAAAGTTTTAACTTTTTAACAAAACTTTAAACATATATAAATCTACTCTTGTCGCTGTCTGTGTACGCACCTTCCTCCTTATGATGATCCCAAAGAAAAGGTGGGCCAAAAGGACCACAACAACAAGCACACCCGCAGAGACCCAGTCAAACAGCCTGGCGCTGTTCTTGTCCCTGATGACCGAGGCCACCGTGCTCTGCACTGCCACCACCCACTGGAAGATGATACACGCCAGCACGTACTTGTCCTAAGAAGAATCAAGATGATAAAGAAGATGAATACCCCAATATGTACTTGCCCTTGCCTTTCTGGTAGGAAGGAAAGGAAGTTTTCACGGTATTTTTACAGATTTGCTCAGTGCAATGCCAAGAGAACATCTCTAGACAGTGAATTAAGTTTGTAGGGCTCGAAATACTGGGTGCATGTGCACCTTAGTGCACCCAAAATTCGAGCCGTGCACCCATTTTTTTGTTGGTATTTTTGTACATATGAAATGTATAATAGTACACAGGAAGGATAGTCTTGGCATCTAAGTGTCAGAAAAACAGTAAATTCTTGGATTTTGAAGTTTCTATTTCAGATTCAAGCTCAGAAGAGGAGCAGTCAAGATCTGTGATTACGTTTTGTTTTATATGGTGCACCAGTGCACATATTCCCAAAAATGAATTTCGAGCCCTGTGTTTGGGTTACTGGAACGTTAACAGCATTGAAACGTCAATATTGGACTCACTGAGAGTGATCATCGTAGGACTAACTGCCACCAAATACAACAGAAATGTTATGTCAAGAAGTTTGTTTACCACAATTTTGTACCAGAAAAATTCCTACTCACCAAGAGAGTCAGGTAGGAGACAGTGGGGAGATACTGGGACACCACCAGCTTGAAGGCTACTGTTGTGAGCAGCAGAGTGAAAATGACGCCGAGCCGGTCCTTGTAATCTTCCACTGGGATGAAGAACACGGTGAAGGAGAGTGCCATGATCAGGAACTGTTGGGAAAACAACAGAGATGACAGAAGAATTTTACAAAACCAGGAGTTTTATTCGATACTTTACAATTTGACAAGACATGTAAGAATAATGTCAAAGCAGGACACGTTTAATGACTTGATGTCATGCAAGAACGAATGTATAGCAGACAAACTATGTAATTATGTTTCCAAATGTTTCAAAACTATTTGTAGATGATAGATAGTATATAGTATTGTTGTAATGTATAGATTCCTAGCACTTAGCATTAGAATATAGCGTTCCAGTATGTAATACTCATGTTTTGCATACAGCATAATCCTCTTGTGCGTTTAGCCCATTTGGGCAAGAACATGCAATAAAGATTCATATCATTTATTCAGTGGACGTTTTGATGACCGTCTGTTCCCTTCTTCAGGGCAATATTCTGACTGGTTCACATTGACGGTCACCGAAACGTCGGCTGAAAAAAAACTTCTGATTGTTTAAAAAGAGTCTCTTTAAAAGTAAAAGTCTCAATCAAAAAAAAAGGATACACATACCAAGATAAGCACGGTGTTCCAATTATAGAAAGCCGACTTCCTCTGCACGTGCGCAGTGATGTTGTACACGGGGTACTCGCTGAAGGTTTTGGACTGGCTGTTGCCTTTGGTGCCATGCCTGCAGTCTAGGTACTCACTCACATTCCATTGGTCTGCATCTAAGGGATTAGATGGTGGTAAAGATATAGTCACTATTAAGACATTATTATGGGTTCACCACACCACGAAGTGGTGGTGAACCCATGTTGCTTTTTCTGATGTTTCTTCTCCTCCTCCTTCTTCTCCTGCCATTTTTTAAATGGATTCAGCTTCTTCATTTTAGGGCCCGAGGTCCTGAAATTTGGTATGGAGGTACAGTGGGCAAATACCCCTAGGCGTTTTTTAAATTATTGTGATACAGGCTTTTAGAATGGTTTTATTTGAGTTTTTTGGCTGTGTTATAGCAAATGTATTACTGTGTTAGTGTGCCTTGTTTACCACGTTTGGGCATGAGTCATCACAATGGAATGCAGGGCATCAACCAATAGGCATGCAGCTTTCCTCTATTCTTCTTGCTGATTGGCTGTTGGGATTTAACTTGATTAACACCTGCACAGAGCATTTCCATACTGACAGTATGTCTGTATTCAAGTGTTTTGGTAGGGATTTCAAGCTTTCCTGCTCCAGCATTGGAATGCGGGGCATTGGTACGTTTTTTTTTTTTTTGAAAATCAACAGTTTGCATTATGCAATTAAAAATCCTAACCAATAAAGTAGGGAATAGCTATCCAACTGTTGTTTTAGTTGTATTTTACTTCATATTATAGTTATATCAATGTAAATCATTGTTTTCCCTTGTGTTTCTCATTCTTTCCCTGCCATGTCGTAAAATGTGGTGAACCCATCGCTGTATTTGCTCCAAAGCAAATATTGGCCTTTCTAGTTTATTATGTTTACCGAAGGAATACATATTGTTTTTACTCAGTTTCTTCCTCTTCTTCTCCAAGCAGTGACCTATGACCTGGACAATGACATGATTTGTTGATTTCTGTCACCATGGTGACTGGTGTTGGGTTACATAATGTTGCAATTTCATGGTCTGCTCTACTCCTGTCACCATATACTCGTAGTACATGTATGTGAATGTGTTTGAGTAAGACTTACAGAGCAGACCATGTCCGAAGGTAAACATTATGCATTTGCTTTGCAAATGTTACTTCTATAGTTCTCATTATATCACAAATGTACAAATTCTACGATAAAAAAAACAAACGACAGTCTACGACAAATGTAACACCGCGCCTTACCTGCAAAGTCCTCGTCATTAATGGTGTCATTGGACCCGTAGTTCTTTCTCAGTTCCGCCTTCTTAAGTGGCCATCCTGACATCAGCTGGACAGTCAGTTTCTGGAAGCATCATAACAGTATCAAGGATGAAAATGTAGCGTGCGTAATCAAGTGGTTAGTAATTGTCACTCACTCAACATGGAACGTTACTGGACGAAAATGGTGACATTGCGAGAGTGTAGTCGTGATGCATTTGGCCTAGGCAACGTTTAGGGCCGAGGCTTGTAGACGAACGGTTAGTACAAGTCAGGTACCTTAATTCCACAACCCTCTTTTACAGATATTTTCATGGTCTTTGCTTTGCAGAACTCACCCAGCTAGTTCCACCACTCAGAACTTTTAAGCGTTCCACTAAGTTCTCCACTAGCTCACACAACTTTACCGTCCAAATTGAATATTATTCCTTGTTCGAAATCTTTTTACAGTGACAGTTTCTTTCCCCGTACGGCCAAGCTTTGGAATTCCCTCCCTGACAAGTGCTTCCCACCATCTTACAATCTTCAGGCTTTCAAATCAAACGTTCACCACCACCTCTTGTCTTGACATAGCCATGTTTCTCTCATATTTCTAGTTCAATGCCGAGAAGTAGTCGTATAGGCCTTGCATTGAACCACTCCGTTAAAAAAATTACTCATCCCTGCACAATCGGAGCTGTGAAAAGGAACAGATAACATACCTGGTGGTCAACAGGGAAGTCCGTGAGGTCCATGTCGACCTTGAAGGTTGCCCGGACCTTCCTGAACTCGTGCACGATGGGCACGTCCTCCCCGACTACCGGGATCAGGTTTTGCGCTGACTTCTCGCTCTCAATGCTCGTCGTGTTCCTCAGCACGATCCTCGGATCCCACTGATCGTCCCAGTCTACTTCCTGAAACATGGACTAAACCTGTATACGTGGTCTGCAACTCTACATAAGGACCACCTGGCCAATGTTAGTGCCACATGCATGATTGTAAAGCTGGTTGAATGAATATCGTTGAAAAGATTAATTTGTCACGTATAGATACAGTTACTAGGGGATTCTTTCATCAGTGACTTGTTGGAAGGGTAAGGATACTGACCTCCAAATTTTCGATGACTATCAGTCCATCTTGTTCACGGAGTGGCGAGAGCGCGAGACTAGGCTCGAGACTTGCATCGGTCTGCTGGGCCCTACCCCTGTTGCCTCCCTCCGGAGCAAGGGTAAGTTGTCCTGGGGAGCTCCCAACCTCCGGTCCGGTTTAACGAGGCCATGCACTCCGTGAACAAGATGGACTGATAGTCATCGAAAATTTGGAGGTCAGTATCCTTACCCTTTTAACTAGTCACTGTTGAAAGAATCCTCTAGTAACTGGGTGAATGAACTTTTACACCATTCTCAGCTTGTAAAATTGAATCGATATCGTCACAGGTTACCTCTTACCTGTCTATTTTTAATCCCCTTGAGAGTCTTGTCCTTGTAGAAAATTTCATACCAGAGTTCTGCCGAGAACTCCTGTTTGACGGTGTCCACATCCCTCAGGGAGAACAGGGTGGGGGTGATCAGCACTCGGATCATCTGGGGAGAGTGGGAAGGGGGGCAGGAATCATGAACAGAAAAGCTCAGCTGTCTTGGTAAATAACATTTCATCAAGATATGATCGAGCTTTGCTCCAAACTATGCATGATGTTCAAAATTACTAATAAACTGGTTGACGTCCCAACTACTACTAAGTACCTAATACCAGCCCAGATGAGAACAAGAAATAGCCATGCCTTCAAGTACCAGAGTTATCAACCAAGGATTGAGCTGTTCAAGAATTCATTCTTTCCTAGAAGTATCGCAGAGTGGAACTCGCTCTCACCAAGTACAGTAGGGGCATTGTCATTGGATAGCTTCAAACAATGTCTAGAGTTAGAAGCTTATAAGGGTTAGGTGTAACAAGTCGATCGGTGTGATATAGCCAGATGCCGCCGCGCCGCGTGCCTCCGAAGCTGGTGTGTTACGCCGAAAGGCGGTTATATCGGCTATACAGATACAGATACAGAAACTAAATTTGTGGGGTCTCAAAAGTAAGAAGTCCATAACTCACCTGCCCTTTTCTGCCGGCGTACCATTTCTGTCCGCTGCTGCTCTCCAGGTAATTGTTGATTTGTTTGACCTCACATCTGATTTGCCTCAACTCAGCAAGCACATTTTCCTGTCGGGGGTTAGGAATATGGAAGGACATCGGTTAAAAAAAAATACAAAAATACAGTGTCAGGTTATCAATACAACATGATCTGCCAAGTCTGATAGAATCACACACACACACACACACACACACAACACACACAGGCACACACACAAAACACACACACACAAAACATACGCATACACACACAAGACACACACACTCACACACACACACACACACACACACACACATACATGCACACACACATGTACACACACAAAACACACACACTGACGCACGCACGCACGCACACACACACACACACACACACACACACACACACACACACACACACACACTTTAGTCTAAATTGACTGCGTCATTTGGCACACCTGCCCCTAAGGCAATGTAGCCATATTGGTCGATCGTTCTAACCTCCAATTTAATACCTTCCAATTTAGGTGTCTCAATAAGGACGAACTCAGTTTAAGGGAATCAGAGGTCAGATTCTATATTTCCTTGAGGGCTGCTTATATCTTGTGCTGTTCCTACATTCACTTTCCTTTAAAATGTCTGATAGTTTGTGTAGCTATATAACCTCCACTATAACTCGAATGGTTTTTATGCACTCTAAATGAAGACATCAAATACAAAATATAGTTAAAGGACACTTGCCTCGTACGCGTGTTATGAACACCAGTGCTTTCATAATGTCTTCTTGGGTCTCAGATAAGTACTACTTAGGATTTCAGTTACAAGAAGAAAACGGAGGTAGCGAGGAAAAGTTTGCAACTGAATCTAAACTGTATTCTGACCCCTAATACCAAGGTGTATCGGACATGTACATAACATGTCCGAACAATTCTTATGTAATATTTTACTTAGAGGATCACCCGATTTACACCCAGATACAAACTGTAACATTTTGACAATCACCCGAACTTACGTTATTGATACTAAACGGTTTGTATTAGATTAATTCCTACCATTCATTAATTATTCATTGCCATAATTACCGTGTTGCCATTTCCACCCATTTGCTGTTCCCTTACTCTCCAAGCAGAGGTTTGGGTTTTGGGGGTATTTTTAGTGTGTTTTTAAGGCTTTTTTGGGGGGGTTTCTCTTTTGCACTGAATTTTGGGGAAAAAAATTCAGTGCAAAAGAGAACCCCCCCCCAAAAAAGCCTAAAAACACACTAAAAATACCCCCAAAACCCAAACCTCTGCTTGGAGAGTACTATTCCCTGTTGTTTTTGTCATGTATTTTGTCTCTATATATACCTGTATGTCTGGTGGTGAGGTTAATATTAGCTATAGCTAGAGTACCTCACCACCATGTCCAGTATTATTCATGTCGAATTGTAAATAAAAAATATATGGTGTGTCGAGGTACGAGCCTTTCCCCAAGACTTTCTTTCCCGTTGACTTTCCAGTTTCTCTGTTTTATCCAGAGAATGTTCGGGGTAAAGTCAAAGTCATTTTAATAATCTATACATTAAATTGGTCCTGAATCATATCAAGACAGAAGAGCCCCAAAACATTTGCACTGACCTCTTTGTCAGATTCCTCCATGGTTGTTGTCTTGAGCGCTGTGTCTATGCCAAATACAGAAGTAGTCGAACCAGTTCAAGAAGTGCCCTCAGGTGTAAGGTATATATAAAACACAGGGCAGATAGTTTCAACAACAGAGCTGGTTTGCCGTTTTCAAGGCTAAAAACACACTAAAACGTTCAATCCTAATTGAGTTAGTTGTAAACAAACTCAATCCTAATTGAGTTAGTTGTACACTCTATTCCCAAAACTAGTCATAATTCCTTGATTTAGTCTGACATTAGAGGCAATTCCTTTTTATTCCTCCAATGATTGTAAAAATTCATACCTATCTCATACAAGCCACCCACTCTTGTATTGTTTAGGCTAATTTTATAAAAGTGTAGATGCCATAGTTTGTACCCTGTACAGTTGTTGTGCAATAAAGTTAGTCAATACTCATTATTCTTCAAAAAAGAAGTCAAACCCGGTAGTTTTTTTGCCAGTAGTTTTTTTAGGAGTTATCAGTAGTTCTCTGTGTAATTGTCAGTTTTTATTTATACCAAATGTTTCTTCTGTTCCTGCAATTAGCCCTCGGGCATGAATTTGTAATAAAACAATTATTATCATAATTTTCTAAAATCATTTATTTCAAATTTTACATACAGACACACATACAAATACATGGTGCGTTGTGGCTTACCCCTTTTACATCAAGTGTTCTAAATGTTGGCGCATATTTTGTAATCTAAAACTTTCGTTTCGTACAATATATTTAAAGATGTAATATTTAGCTAACAACATGGCTTTGTTTAAAAGAATATCTGACGTGTGTCCATAAAGGATATATTTCCGAAAGGCGGTTATACCGGCTATACAGATACAGATACAGATACAGATTTCTTTTCTAGGGTTAAATATTTCTAGAGGAAAAAAAAATTAAACAATTATTATTCTCTCACAGAACGTGGAGTTGCCCATGTGACTCTGGAGGTTGTGAATGCCGTGGATCCTACCTGGGTCCCGTACACCACTGTAGTCACCATGCCTGCCGGACAGTCTGTCTACAAGCTGATGCTGATTGCAAGAGAGACCATTCCTGACTTCACGTATGTAAGATGTTACAGAATAGAATACTGAATTAGCCAGCGCTTTGACAACTTAATTTGCCAAGTTAGGCCATGTCCTCGGTAGAGTCAGTGTCTGTGTGTGTCTCTCTTGGTGTGTGTGATGGTTTGTTTGTTTGTTTGTTTGTTTAAAAGATGCTTTAATGAGGCTAACTCAAGAACTGGTTGACAAGGGGGTAGGGATAAAGGAATAGGCCCCTGGGATGGGCCTAGGGATACAAGGAGAGGGATAGAGGGATATGTATAGAGGAATAGAGAAAGGGATGGGATAGGAATATGATCAACTGAATCAGATATATAGGCAATAACCCTTACTGTGTACAAATAGGTAAATATATCAAAGAATGTTTAGACCTTAGAACAAGTAGTATTCGTTGACCCATCTAGTGTTTTGTACGTAGGATAATTTCGTTGTACCCATGTATATTTGTCTGTATAAAAATTATCTACATGTCTTAGACCTTACGAGAGTCGCTGTACTTTTGTTGTGTCAATAAAGTTCTCACTGTATATAATTCTTGCCAGTGAGGATCTTGTTTCATAATCAATGAAAATCATCTATAATTCGTCAACATTCGTCAATGTTATTATCATTTGGCGAAGGTATGAAATCGTGGAACTCTTTGTACGTGTATGACCTTCTTATCGTTAGCAAACATCCACGAACGCGCGAACTCTTGCGCAAATTTCCGAGCAGATAACAGCGAACAAACACACAGGAACAAATAACATGCCTTTGGACAAAAATTGTTGGCGTCACGTATCCGTAAGGTCTCGTAAAAATAAGGTCACGTGTCTGTAACCGTAACTCTCGAGATTACGTTCGGAAGTGATTGGTCATCAATTATCATGATGAAGGTGACAGGGGTGGTTGAAAATTTGATCTCTGTGTACACCTTGTGTTGGAACAAAGTGCAACATTTTACTATGATTACTACCAACGCAGATGAGCTTTCATGGTAAGGCCATGGCCATGTTGATTTGATTATATGGATGACATCCTCTGGGAACCCCAAAACGTGTGAATAAAAAAAGTTTTGCAAAAAAAGTTGCCTTCATTATGAAATCTACGTGGTCATGAAGGTTGAACAAATGACTAAACACACAGTATGGTATGGCGAATAATAATAGACTCTTCATTTCTTCACATTTTCTTCTTTTCCTTTGGACTTGACTTTGGCATTCTAAGACATTAGTATCGTTCTCCAATATTTTTTTGCAATCTTCGGCATATGCTATTAAATTTTGCAGTTGCTTTGTACGATTTACAGTATGGTCGAAAACTTTTTTTGGAAACGGACGAAAATTCATGCGCGCGCGGATGTCATCCATATAATCAAATCAAGATGGCCTAATTTGGACAAAAAATGTTTGTTTATCTTCCATTCTAATCAGGTTCGAGGCGACCTACCATGCCCAGTGGGGTCATCACGTGACGTCCATTAACCACCTGGCTGCAGACAACAGTGTGAACACCTTCTGGCAGCTTGAGGACGGCAATGGCGTACCTCACGCACAAGGTACACCTTGCTGCAATATAGCCTAACGTTGTATATTCTATTGTATGTTCATTCTGTCTCTTTTGTGTATAAGGCGCTTAGAAAGACTGGACCCAGTAACTTTGGAATCTGCTCCAGAATGATACAAAAGATGAAAAGAATTTGTTACATTGGATAAAACGTATATCCCCTCCCCCTTCACTAAAAGTGACGACTACTGTGACCCCTCCATCAAAATCAATCCGTGAGCTTGTAAGAAGCTTCCCTACGGCTGTTTAGCTGGTTGTCTAAAATAAACTTTATCACCACAAGGGATCTGTACATACGGTTACTCTCCAAGCAGAGGTTGTGGGGAATGATCGTTACCTTTTTATATATGGCCGTTTTTTTGTCCTGATCTCCGTCGGTGACCGCGGAGCTTCTCTGGCTAATGGATACTGCCTGGCCAATTTGATACTGTCTTTTTGCCACCGAGAGGGATCTGCTTGGAGATTACATACGGTATCTCTGCTGCGCAGAACGAAGTTTTCCACTCTGGTAGTCATGTTGTCGTGTGGAACACAATCGCTGTGTGTCGCTGTTCGCTTAGTAGAATGTAAAACGAAGCAAATTCATCTTTCTGTCTGAAAGTAGACTGTGGGCAGGTAAGAAAAGGTTTCATAGAGTGCACCTAAATAAATAGCTCCAAGACACTAAATGGACAAGTTAAAAGAAAGAGCAAACATTGAAAATGTCTGTATTGATGTCCTGATGCAGGTAGAACTCAGCTGTGTGTGTTTCTTGCTTTACAGGAGTGGACTGGGTTTATCTGCACGAAGGGGATACCGTTGTGTGGCGTTACACTACATACGACCCAACAGGCTTTGACCTTGACTAAGAATAGTCAATCAAGGCTGCACCGTGCATATCATTTGCACCTTATCCCTTTGTTACAATATTACAAATAAAGATGGACACTGAATGGTTCAATGTTGAACTGTGTGGGCCTTGTCTTGAGTTGCAGTAGTAGGCACCCTACCATCTCGAGAGATGACAGTAGCTAGCCTGGGTGCCATCGACATTAGAGAGCCGGCGGAAACTACGGAGGATGGCACACCTGCCTGCCTGCCTACCTGCCTAAATGCTTAGGCCAGGACTGGCCCCTTGCTCCTCTTCATTTTTTCCCGCCAGGCATCACGGTCCTTAGCCTTTCGTTCAGCGTACTTGAGGGACCACCCCGTGTCCTGTACTATCTGGTCCCGCTGGCTGGCACACAGGCTAGATAATATATAGCACTCAATGGCCCCATTCCCACTAGGATAAAATTGTTCGGATCGACCCGAATTGATTCGCTTTGATCCGGCTTTGATCCGGCTCCGATCCGGCTCGAAAACAAATCAATTCGGCTCGATATCCGGACAATTTTATCCTGGTGGGAAATGGGCCTTTTAAGTCTGGTGTTGTGGTTGTGTGTAGCGTCTACTGTGGCTTATCAGCCCTGTTTTCGCTTGGCTGTTTCGACCACAATTAGGACACAAGAAAGTTGAGATATTTTGGAAAGTTTGGATATTTTGTGGTTGCGTTTTTTTTCCTCTTTTTGTGCTTTGTCTCTAACTGCTTGTAGAGCTTTGCCTGTCCCCTCCCTAGACCAAACTTGCTGCGTCTACCAGGCATAGCCACTTCAATTGCATTCAACCTTGTCTCGAGTAGTAAGAGAGCGAATAAACTGCCATAAAATATAAGAAGAAACCTTTGAGATATCGATTCAATGCAAGTTATTCGTGTTATCGTTTAAACCATACGGGATGCGTCTAGCTAGTGTGAGTGTTGTAGGCATAGCGGTAGTGTGCTCGCCACCTCTCTCTACTCAACCTTGTCTTGAGTAATGCTGAGGTCACATTTCCAAACCGGGGCCCGGCCGGGCTGTTTCGATTACCGAAAAAAATCAACAATTTATATCAATAACATACGCAAAATAGTTCCCATTACTAGTTTTTTTCAACTTTTTTTGTGCTTTGTTTCTTTTTCTATATCATACTTTTCGTTCTATAAGACTGCCCGGCCGGTCCCTGGTTTGGAAATGTGACCTCAGCATAAGAGCGAATAGACTGCCATAGAATACAAGAAGGAAGTCTTTGAGATTCAATGCAAGTTATTCGTGTTATCGTTTAAAACATGCGGGGATCAATAAACCTGTAGATACCCGGGATACAGGCCGAGTAGATACCTGGCAGCACAATGGTCCATGTTTAATGGGGGTCAGGTCAACGGTCATGATAATAGTGCCTTAGGGGATGTCTTTTGAATGTTGTTATCCATGTACTAGGAATATGAATTGGTTCACAGCAAGTAATTTTTATGGATGACATCAGCGCGTGCATTAATTTTCGCCTGATTTCTTAAAAAAAAAACCTTTTGTTGCCTTCTAACAGTGGCCTACATGCCGAAATTGCGCAAACATGTCTGTTGCCTTGGAACGTAGATGGCGAAAAATATGAAGAAGGGAGACGATTTTTCTTTTGAATGTTGTTGTCCGTGTACTAGGAACATGGATTAGGCCACAGAAAGTAATTCTAATGGATGACATCAGCGCGTGCATTGATTTTTGCCTGATTTCTTATAAAAAAAAACATTTTTTTGCCCGCTAACAGTGGTCATCATACCAAATATAGGCAAACATGTCTGTTGCCATGCAGGAACGTGGATGGCGAAAAATATGAAAAGGGGAGACGATTTTTCTTTTGAATGTTGTTATCCATGTACTAGGAATATGAAATTAGGCCACAGAAAGTAATTTTATGGATGACATCAGTGCGCGCATCGATTTTCACCTGATTTTGGAAAAAAAAAAGAAATTTTGTTGCCTTCTAACAGTGGTCAACATGTCGAAAATGGGCAAAGATGTCTGTTGCCATGCCGGAACGTGGATGGTGAAAAATATGAAGAGGGGAGACGATTTTTTCCAGATGTTTTAGAGAGAAATAGATTTGATTTGTAATGTAGTTGGCAGTGAATTTAGCACAAGATATGTATCATTTCTTGTTTAACAAGGATTAAGATATCAAAATTTTAAAATGTAGGAATTTTTTTTGGTCCGTCTTGTTTTTTCGCCCTAAAACATTACATTTGGTGTCTGTGGAGAATGTCATCCATAAAATGTACTTGATGTGGCCTTACTTATAGAAAGGAGCTATCTTATCCTTTGATTGCTAATTTAGACATGCTGTTTTATAGTTCTAATATGATTTTTCTCTCCTTCTTTCTATGAAAGATACCGTACCAAAGACTTAACAAAGCAGTTAGGAAAGAGACATGCCATACATGTTGAATATGTATGCCTCCCGAATGAAGAGACCTACACTGCACCTACTATACTACTGACGTCTGAGCAGACCCTAGCATGCTAGACTGCGTGCCTTGAAGCCATGCTTTCATCAGGTTCATTACTACAGTACACTATGGACTTGTAGATAACATAAGAGCCCACGGTCACGTTTAAGTGGGTATAACCTGCCCATAGGAATTGTCCTTGTTTTCACAGAAGCACTTGGTACGTGTGTACCATTGATTGGTATACTTTAAGCTGACTTACAGATAATCCAGCTTAATCACTGTGATTGATTAAATCCCGTATTGTAGAGCCTATGACTTTTGAAATCACAGCGAAAGAGACAACGTACTTCTACACTAGTGATGTTTACCGAAGGAAAACATATTGTTTTTACTTCGCTTCCTCTTCTTCTCCAAACCAAAAAAGGTCAATGACCTGAACCAGACTGTCTGTTACCATGGTAACTGGTGTTGGGTAATGCTGGGGTCACATTTCCAAGCCGGGGCCCGGCCGGGCTGTTTCAATTAACGAAAAGTCACCAATTTTCATCAAGAATATACGTAAATAGTTCCATTGTGATATTTTTCAACCTTTCTGTGCTTTGTTGCGTTTTATACCATATTTTTCATTCCAAATGACTACCCGGCCGGGCCCCGGTTTGGAAAATGTGACCTCAGCATTACATCATGTTGCAATTTTGTAGTAGGAGGGATTTAGACTCCTGTCCGACCATATATATGAATCTGTTTGAGCAATTAGGTTATGGTTTGAGTAAGAATTAAAATAAAAGAGCAGACCATATGCGAAGGTAAACATTATGCTTTGCAAATGTTACCTTTCTAGTCTAGTTTTCTAATCGCCAGTGCGACCCTCTATTGTGAGTATAAACGATTTTTTTTCCTTTTTTTTATACAATATTTTCTTCCAGTAACACACCAAAGTGACTATATGTGCACTTTGATATATACATTTGACCTTTCCTTTGGTTCATGTAATTTCTGAGTTCGAACATGTCAAAAATGTGTTTTGTGATACAAGCATGAAATTTGTTACGGTAAATCTTTACACAAAGAGGAGGTACGAACTGTACATCCAGTAACCTTTAAGGTCGACGAAATCGTTCGTCGCGAATTTGAAAATGTTTATTGTTTATTATTTTTTTATTGTTTATTTCAGTTTGCACATAAAAATAAAAACAATATGTAATGACTATGTACAACCAAATGTGCGGGAGAACCCAAGAAACCTAAGGGTTTATTGAGTGGGTTTCCTTAAATCCAATTGTTTTTATGACTTCTTTTTACACACGTGTATTGGAAATAAGTGACAACGAAATAAACAAATTAAATCGAAATAGATACAAAATAATATAGAGTTAACACGACGAACTAACTAACTAATTGACTAAACAATAAAGTAAGACTATCAAAAACATATCAAATTGAACCAAAAAAATGCAATGTTTGCCATGGAAGCACCTTGTCTGTGACAAACGTCCAAGCTCTTATCACAATGTGCAGGATGTTAAGAAATGAACTACAAGTTCACACGTCACGCATGTATTGGCTTTAGATACATGGCGTCTTCGTGGCTAACGCAATTAGCAATGCCCTGCAGCCGACAATAATACGGTAACCGATGTGTCAAGCACTCCGACTTCTATTGCAAAATATATAATTTATCGCAGAATAGAACTAAGTTTCGACATGCTTTCATGTGTTGCGGTTTTAAAGATAAAGCCGTTATATTCGCGCCCTTGCCTTTAGCAATGTGACAGCTTTAGGTCTGAAAGTACCCCTAGACTGTCAAAATTCCAATCAAGTCGCTAACATAATTATAGAGACTTATAGTTGTGTTGCTATATTGTCGTATTCCTAACTGGATTCTTTCTGCGTTTTTGTTGTAAGGACCTTGGCAGAACGTACTGCGCCTATAACGAATGTATTATGCATAGAACTTCGGCAGAGCGTCTCATATTACAACTCTAACCAATCACACAGTTTATACAATTACCAAGAAGCCAGAGGAAGTCGAAAATACTTGTGTATACTAGACGTTTATATATACATCTATATTCATTGTATAGACTGTTGACATGTGACCTGTGCTTAGCCTAGTGGGGCAAAATGTGAATGCAATAAAGGTCTTCATTCATTCATGTATATTTGATTATAAGGGGTGGCATCCTGTCCATAGTTTTCAAATACTAGTATCGTATCGGAAAATTCTGATGGACAGTTAGGCCCCCAGCGTTGGCTGTTTTGAACCTGCTCATACCGTCACCGTGAGAGTCCCAAGGACGGCGATCCAACAATGACCGCAGAGAGAGCGCAGTGAGAGCGCACAACGGCCCCAACGTTAATTTAGATTCAAAACATGGCGACCTCGGCGCTCTCACGACGCTCTCTCCGCGCTCTGGCCAATTTCAGGTCGCAGAGAGAGCACAGTGAGAGCGCCGTCCTAGTAGAATGGGGGCCTTACACCTTGATTCCATGATTTGAATATGATGCAGAATGTACAAGAATGACTGTGAAAATGAACCCCCAAAAAAACGTACAAAACGTACAAATGTGGCCTTTCCAGTTACTTATTGTTACAGTATTACTTAGTTATACATTTAGAAAACGCTTTCTTAACCGAAAATGTTCCCTACGTCCCCTCCCTCCCTCCCTCTCTCTCTCCCTCCCTCCCTCTCTCCCCCCCTCCCTCTCTCCCTCGAGCTCTTTCCCGTCACGAACTGTATGAGAGCACGTCTCTTGTGCTTGGCCTTTCCACCAAAAGATAAGTTG
This sequence comes from Branchiostoma belcheri, assembly GCF_001625305.1. Classification (NCBI taxonomy): domain Eukaryota; kingdom Metazoa; phylum Chordata; class Leptocardii; order Amphioxiformes; family Branchiostomatidae; genus Branchiostoma; species Branchiostoma belcheri. The sequence continues at coordinate 2,614,336 of NW_017802824.1, forward strand.
GGCGGTCGGGCTCTCTTTCCCTTCACGGCAAGAGCCTTTTATTCCCATCCCCGAATGCCATTATTCTAAATAACCTCGAAATGCCTGAAGATTTTAGGCGCAAAGGGGAAGCTTTCACCACGCGAAGCAAATTGCTGCCCGGGGCTTTTTGGAGTCTGCACTGGGCGCTGACCATTTCTTCGGTAAAACATGGTTTAAGCAGTATCAGTAACAAAATGTATTTTGTGAAGAAACATTGGATCGTTTGATTAGAATTATATTATGCCACATTTTATCAATCATATACAATATGTATATACTAGATGTTTATATCAATGTCTAGTATAATTATAAACAAGTAATACTAGCAAGTGGGGTAGTTTTGTGGCGTAGCGGCAGAGTGCTCGACTCGGAACCAAGAGGTCCCGATTTCGAGTCCTGACATGCCACCGATCTTGTGTCACCTATCAAACCCTTCAAATATGAAATGATGATGAAATTGAGCTAAGAAGAAATAACAGTATACGTAAATGTCAATATCATACAGATTTCCCCATCCAGAATATTTTTCTTTTAGCCACCTTGAAATTGCATTGGATGCCTTTAACAGTTATAACATACAGGATTTTTCTTTTTCACAACCATATTTTCTCACCTGAAGTGCTGACGTTTTGAATTCTATTAGACACCTTCCTCAGAGCTTCTGATTGGAGGTCTGCTCCTTTGATTGTGTAAAAGAAAACTCTTGTATCCTATAACTTTAGCAACCTGACGAAACTACTTTCGGAAGAAGTTATAACATCGTATGAATAGCAAAGTTCTTTGATCATAACCATTTATTTTTCACGGGCCGACGTTTCGATGACCGTCTGTCATCTTCATCAGGGCAATTCTGACTGGTTTACTGTGCATGCACTGACGCTGGATACGAGTATTACTTGGTGCATAGTGCACTACAGGTGTTACATGGTTCACAATGCATTTCCGAACGTAGTGCAATTGTGACATATATACGTGAAAAATAAATGGTTGTGATCAAAGGATCTTGCTATTCATTCGTTTACCAAACTGATGAAGTTATTTACGTAGTTATAACATCGTTCGATCTCCCATTCCCCGCTCGTCTCGCCCACACACTGTCGTAGTCTCCACGGGATTCTGTCTCACAATATCCGAACTGGGTCGGGGGCCTGACGTCAGAGCACAATCTGTAGAACGATCACCGAGTGGCCAGGCGTACAAATCTTATTACTCCCGCGTACTGGCGGCTGGTTTCCCCAGAAGACAAATGCGTTTTCTTCGGAAATTGGCGTCGCCCGTTAGACTGGGTGAATGGGTGACGTATGACGTATTTACAGAAATGAAAAAAAAGTAAACCTTTGGAAACTTTTGCGTACTGATCAAATAACTGACTTTTTATATTGCAAACCCATGCCCTAGGGCTAATTGCAAATACAAAAGAAACATTTGATAAAGTACATGCAAACAAGAATTCGGAGATCTCATACCTCCATGAAATATATGAGTTTTTGTCCTTATTAATTATACAAACGACATCTACATTTCGACAGAATATATGCAAATTATGTCATCATTTGCATAATTGGTATCTGTTGATGTTTCACAATATCCAAACAGGGTCGGGGGCCTGACGCCAGAGTACAATCTGTGGAACGATCGCCGAGTGGCCAGGCGTACAAATCTTATTACTCCCGCACTGGCGGCTGGTTTCCCCAGAAGACAAATGCGTTTTCTTCGAAAATTGGCGTCGCCCGTTAGACCGGGTGAATGAGTGACGTATGGCGCTCGTAGTCAGTTGTAGCAGAATGAAGAAAACGCCTCTAGCGTAAAACATAAAACCCATTCTTTAAGGGCGTATCTGAAACAGAAGTAACATTTTTCTGCCAACGTGGATTGCGTTGATAAAAGTGAGGACCATCACTAGTGAAGAGAACCCTTTCTATCAAATGTGAGAACGTCAGTTATACGTTGCCAAAGACGAAGGTTTAATGTTCCTTCTTCTGTGGATTAATTTTGTGCAGGAAAGTAGAATAAATTATTAAAAAATATCGTTTTGAAAAGAAAAGGATTGTTTCTGGAAGAAAGACAGCGTCGATCATATTTCTTACGCCATTTGACTATAACAGTTTCTACCCTGCAGTTTAATAGCAGGTTATTGTTCAAAAGAAAGCCACCAGGGGGCCTAGCATGTAGTCAATATAATGCATGCAAGTATGTCGTTGTCCACATCTTTGGGGGTATAACTAATAAACTGACGGCAACCAATAAAGGGTTAATGCCCCGCCCGAGGTTTATAAGGTGAGATATTCCCTGGCCAGGTGCAATAACCACCGAGCAAACCACCAAGTGAGCGTAGCAAACGAGGTGGTTTATGAGGTAGTTACTGCACCTGATCAGGGGTGATATCACCGTATACACCTAAGATAAGGCGGGGGCATCTATCTATCTAACTGACACAGTTATTTGACACAAATGCCTTTATAAAATTCCTCTATTGCCAAAAAAACCTCCCATATTCTATGTTACGTGAAACGAGATGGTATGGACAGAAAAACAGATCGTCTATATATAGGTAATGATCTGCGGTGACCACGTGACATTGGAACAGTACCACGTTTAATTTAGTCTTTTTCTTTTTGAGTTTTATTTATATCTTTTTAATTCTGTTCTATTTTCAAATAAATTATTAAATTAAATTAATCATTCAAAAAAATCTACAATACGTTTTGATAGACAAATACTACAAGTCTTAACGCTACTGTTAGTATTCTGTCTCCTGCATAATGGTACGGTCTAAAAAGTGGTCGGTTATTCCAATTACTTACCACTTTTGAGGTTACGGTCTGGTAACCAATGGCAAATGGAGCCTTCTAATTGGTCGACGCCTTCTGGCTATATGGTAATGAGGTTTAATCCACCGGCACTGTGGATTGTAGTAGTAGATGCTGGAGGTAGATAAAACTGCAGACTTGATGGTCTTTAGGAGATGAGCATGTCGACAGGAGATCAACAGTTTGATTACTTCTGTCCCAGCGGGCCTTGCGCGCTGATTATAATTAGTACCAGGCAAGGAGGTATAACCACCTTGGTACAGGTCATTGACATTCTAACCTGTACATCTAGGTATAGCCAAACCCGTCACGGTTGGAGTGATCTTCGCAAATTTCATGTCTGCAAGTCATACTGAGACGGGAGGCGCCACATACTTTCTGCAACCTATGACCCACTGCTCACGGAGTCACGTGTGTTATCTGCGTGACGTCACGGAAGCGGTGGATTCCTTGACAAAGACTGGAGCTGTACAGTCGAAAATTTGGGTGAGTCAAATTTCTTGAGTTGGAAATTACAGTTTAAACTTGCTGCATAATGACTTCTACCAACACAGATGGACTTTCAAGATAAGTCATACTGATGTTAAAGTTTTAAAACTTTTTGGAAACGTCTAGATCTGGTGATGATAATTAAGTTAAAACTTACGTGTTACTTCTTCCCGAGAAAAAGAAAAACAATCTACTATCCTATATATTTGTGACCCTACCATGTCCAGATCACGAGATGTCAAAACCGTAAGTTCCGCTGCAGTACCATAACAAGCCGCTATGGAGACCAAGATCTAATAATGTAATCTGCTAAAGGACTACATGTGTACAGTTTGCCGCTACCAAGATACCGTTTTAAGCCGCTTCTGAAGCCTGGTAGAGGCTAGTCAAGAGTCTCAAGACCTTCCGTCTGTAACACAGCTGTTGCTGTAAATCATGTACAGCGGAAATGAGAGAACCATAATTTTTCCTCGAAATTTCTGAACAAGATAAACTTTCTCCAGACTTTGCAGCTGTTGTATAACATTCACCTTGTGCAGATTTTTACCGTACAAAATTATTTTTTATGACTTTTAAAGCATCCACAGACTCAAGAAACCTCTGTATGAGTTTGATACCGAAGGCCGGTACCTTTCTGTTGATTGTATATTAGAGAAGAAAGAGTTAGGTACGTAAAGTTCAGATCTACTTTGCCTCTGGTGGTTAACCAGATCGAAGGCTTCGTAAGCCGCTGGAAAGAGTAGAAATTGAACAAACATACAGATAACATCAGAGGAGTTAGTCCGCCAAAGGAGTACAGTTTTAGCTGACTAAGCCCCCTGGCATATTTGGCAAATTTCTACTCTTTCCACCCATTTCCGAAGACTGAAAGAGGCTAGGATCTACCTAAAACTTTAAAGGGTTCCTAGTCCAAACAATACACTTATTTTACCTCGGACTCCATAGTCGTAGCTTAAAATGTAGGCACATGTAGGATCTAAGATATTAATTGCCAACTCTTGAGTACGGTTTGCCAGGATTCATACTCTTCAAGCAGATATTTGGGCTTTGGCTTATTTTTGGCGTGTTTTTTAGGCTTTTTTTAATCTGTCTTTCTTTTTCGTAATGGTATCTTTTATCTTTTTTTTTGTGCCAGCCCTACACACAAAAGGATACCATTACATAAAAGAAAAGCCCGATAAAAAAACCCAAACCTCTGCTTGGAGAGTACCAGATTCAGAGCAATGTGGACGATTACATTTTGTACAAACCCATTTCCCAAAGAGACCGTGGCCTTTCCGGGGTAACAAGGACGTCCATGCCCCACAGCACGCTTCTCACTTAGCCTCCTGTGCAGGCTCCGGGGCGGGTGGGAATTTTGATACAGCGATAATGAAATACCTTTATTGTACATTCATGCCACGACGGGCTAGGTACAGGTCAAGATATAACAGACACATAACAAACATATATAGAAAAGTGGAGACAAAGGATGCACTACTTGACTTAGACATACATACATAAGGAACTTATAAGTCTGAGTACTATACTAGGCTAATACAAAGTGTTCTAGTCACTGAGCTAGTATAGAGAGCTCAACTTCTTCTCGCTGTTTTCTGTACAATGGAAAATGTGGGAACAGATCTTGTTTGTGATACATGGTTTGTCTAGACGCATCAAAAATATAAATCTATCATTTGCACTTAGATGTTCAAATTATGGGAACTTCTCTTTGATATGATTAAAAAGGACAGATCGTTCATTAGAATATAAAGTACAGTCAAAAATAAAGTGTTGTTCATCTTCTATTCTATTCGTGTTATAGGATTGACAGAGTCTATTCTGGAGAGGAATTTAATAGCCGGTCATCCTACAACCAGCCGCGAGTGAAGGTTCCATTCCGCCCACGGTTGTAGGATGGCTGGCTATATATATTGAAAAGAACACGTATTAAAAACCCTTTCAAAACGCTGTATTAAAATTTCCACCCGCCCCGGAGCCTGCACAGGAGGCTACTATCAGTCAGGGAAATCGGGCAAGTACAGTTTGTCACATGTCAGCGTCAAGGCCGCGGATTGTCCAGAACGACCTTGGTGCTCACACGAAGAATTTCTACTGAGCGTTCTCTACTGCCATGTCGTCGGCTGTTGACAGATGTCGTCGGCGGTTGACAAGGTTGTTCCAGACAGGATGACTCAGGAGAAATTCACCGTGACGTAACGTTAGGCCACAGCAAGTAATTGTTATGGATGACATCAACGCGCGCATTAATTTTTGCCTGATTTTGAAAAAAAAAAGAAATTTTGTTGCCAACATGGTCAACATGCCGAAAATGGGCAAAGATGTCTGCTGCCATGCCGGAAGGTGGATGGCAGATAACTATAAAGAGAGGAGACAAGAAAAAACTCTGATTTAAGTTTTGTTTCTTACCTTGATGCAATGATATGTGATGCTGGCTGTACATATGTGATGTTCCCACTGAATCAAAACCATTTGTACCATAATTGAGTCAAAATTTTAAAATGTAGGAACTTGTTTTTTCGGCCCGTCTTGTTTTTTTTTCGCCCGCTCGCATTAGATTTGGAGTCTGCGGAGGATGTCATCCATGAAATTAACTTGCTGTCGCCTTATACAAAATGCTGACTGAAAAGTGGACTATATCTATGTATTAAGTTGTAATATGAATGTATTGTCTCTCCTCGGGACAGTATACATGTATGCAAATTACATTTACTAGTGGAATGACGCCATCACAAAGTTTGTAATATAATTTCTCCGAGGAAATCGACCTCAGGATAGTCATAACAACCTAAGCCAGCGTTACAAATGATCATTTGGTTTACTGTTATACTCCTGCAATATTTAACACAACATGCATCCGGTAAATGGTGATGGGGACATTAGGCCACAGCAAGTCATTTTTATGGATGACATCAGAGCGCGCATTAATTTCCGCCTGAGTTTGGAAAAAAAACAAGAAATTTTTTGCCTTCTGACAGTGGTCAACATGTCGAAAATGGGCAAATAATATGTCTGTTGCCATGCTGGATTGTGGGTGGCAGATACTCTCTGAAGAGAGGAGACAAGAAAAGGCTCTGATTTAATAATGTTTTGTTTCTTACTTTGACGCAGTGATGTGATGTTGGCTGTGTATATGTGATGTTCCCAATTCAGCTGAATCAAAACCATTTGTACAATGATTGAGTCAAAATTGTGAAATGTAGGAACCTTTTTTCGCCCGCTCACATTAGATTTGGAGTCTGCGGAGGATGTCATCCATAAAATTTAAGCTTGCTGTGGCCTTACGTGTTTACGTAACAACATCCAGTACTAACCACAAAAGAACCTATCCTTGTCAGCAGGTTACTGTTGCCTTGAAACATCTGCTTCTGACAGTGTTTATAAAACAGCTTGCATCAATATCTGCTGTCACCATTGTAAAATACTGCTAGATACGACGGCGGAAATTTGGGAAATAGTTGAGAAATGTTGTGCGTTCTTTGGTTAACGACAACCTTGGTAGTTGGAGTGTCCGGGGAGCAGGCTCAGATCTAGGGTCGACCTCTCAGAAGCTGCCACACGTTTTCACTCGCTCACAGGAAGGAAGCTGTCCTGATATCTTTACAACACTGCACACAAGAGTACAAGAATTGTCCAAAGGTAAGTTCTAGACTTACGATTTTTCTTTTAGGCTTAGGCTTTTCGGGTGCCTGTCGTGGACTTCTAGCAAAACTGGAAATATTATGGATAAGGTAATCTTTATGATGTTGACACATACTACTTTACATTAGCACATTTCAATCAGTATTTCATACTTCGGGTATTTAAAACTGCAGAAACAAGCCCCAAGATGAGCCCTTTATCTTCTGGGTGGTACCCTAAAAATCAGCCAAAGGCCCTTCCAGTGACCATTTTCTGTCATACTTTGGGGTATTTTTGTTCTTTGAGGGTCAATATACATTGGCATAGTGTGGTTTTAACTCAGTAGGTAGATAAGTGACTTGAATATTGACTTTGAAAAATTAGTTTTTCAAGCCCTAAAGACTGCATTGGATGCCTTTAAGTAGTCATTTCAAAGCCGGTATGTCGCTTTCAACTGTTTTTATTTCACTTTCTTCACATGTGATTAGTGTCGACTATCAGATCATTTTAGTGACGCTGAAGAAGAGTGACAGATGTCACTCAAAAAATCCTGCAGTAATCTACGTAATTTATCCAGTAGTAGAGTTTGAGTTGTCTTTGAAGATTTTTTTTAACGGAGTGGTTCAATGCAAGGCCTATACGACCACTTCTCGGCATTGAACTAGAAATATGAGAGAAACATGGCTATGTCAAGAGATGGTGGTGAACGTTTGATTCGAAAGCCTGTAGATTGTAGGTTGGTGGGAAACACTTGTCAGGGAGGGAATTCCAAAGCTTGGCCGTACGGGGAAAGAAACTGTCACTGTAACAAGATTTCGAACAAGGTTTTCTTACTACATTCTTTCGATTGTTTAAAGGAGATTGTTGAGTGGGCCAATTGAAGGAAGAAAACATTAAGAACGAAAGGCGATTCTTATCTACATGTTTCCAATATGTCGCCAATCTTCCGTATAGTATATATTATTCACTGTTATCAATGGTAAAACGCTGCAGGGAATAATATTCTACATGTACGTAAGGCCACACCGATTTAATTTTATGGATGACATCCTCTGAAGACCCCCAAACTAGTGCGCGCGGGCGAAAAAAATAAAAATCCGGCCAAAAATAAAAATGCTACAAAACCACAGGAATACAAACCTGGTATTGTGAATTTGGCGCATTACATAGCAACGTATACGACAGGCCGACACATGCTGGATTTTTGCGGAATATATGAATCGACACTGCTGTACGTATGTACTGAGTTCTTGAGTCTTGGAGCTTCGGTAGCCTGTCTGCCGTCAACCAGAGTTATCACCACCATGCACTACCCAGGCCTAAAGCCAGGCCAGGGCCTCGGAATACGTGATCTTTTTTTTTTTTGAGATCGGGCGAAAATCAATGCGCGCGCGGATGTCATCCATAAAATTAAATCGGTGTGGCCTAACGTAGTCTTTGGTGTGTCTTTCACGAGATTGAAATTAGTTTTGCGGTGTGACGGATCGTTTTGTCACCCTCAGCAAAAACGCAGACGGCCGTCAGTTCTATATTCGTCACATTATAATATGGTTATTCACGCCACATGAAAGTATCGAAATCGTACAGTACGTAAGGCCACAGCAATTAAATTGTATGGATGGCATCCTCCGTAGACACCGTATCTAATGCGATAGGGCGAAAAAAATACAAGGCGGGCCAAAAAAAACAAAAAGATTCCTGCATTTTCACAATTTTGACATCATAAACCTTGTTAAACAAGAAATGGCACCTATATTGTGCTAAGGTAGCTATTACAACATCAATTTTTAAACAACTTTTCAAACGTTGTACAAATGGTTTTGATTCAGTGACACATCACATATATCACTCTGCATCAAATTAAAAGACAAAATATTAATTATAATCATTGTCTTGTCTTCTCTCTTCATATCTATCTGCCAACCATGTTTCGGTATGGCAACAGACATCTTTTTTTGGCATGTTGACCACTGTCAGAGGGCAACAATTTTTTTTCCAAAATCAGGCGAAAATTAGTGCGCGGATGTCATTCATAAAAAGTACTTGCCGTGGCCTTATAATGATATGATATGAATCTTTATTGCATGTTCTTGCCCAGATGGGCTAAATGCACAAATGTGACTAAATGTGGTCGAGAGGATAAAAAAACATGAGTATTGCATACTGGAACGCTATATTCTAATGCTAAGTGCTATGAGTCTATATTATATATTACAACAATATTATATACTACCTATCATCTACTGTAATATAGCTCTGAATTCATGCTACACCCACCATATGGAAGTACCGAGCTCTGTGTACGTATCGGTTAGGACAGCTGGGGGGACAAAATGACCGGAAGGTCGCCCCACGATATTGAATTCTCGCGCCGGAAATCTCCCGAGAGATTGCGAGAACGTCCTTGACTCTAGGCCAGTCTCCTATTACAAGCAATTACCGATGTCAAGTTACACGTTACGCCTGACAAGTGGGGTGGGAGAAGACGTCTTCCAGAATAGGAAAATCTTAAGGTCTCCTTTAAGACATTCATCAAGATTCAACGGAAAGGGTTTCGTTTCTGAAATGACAATGAGTCATCGAAATCAGAAGAATAGATCGAAAGTGCTGAGTAAAAAATAATTAAATCGAAGATTGAAAAACAGAAAAAAACTTTGTTTTCGATGCCATATCCAAGCATATCATAACTTAATTGGGTAAAACATTTAGCGGGTAAATCGTAGTGTAAAAAGGAACATATCAGTTGGAAATGTATGACAGCATGGTAAAAATTAGTTTGACATGGTGACAGCATGGTGAAAAAATTGTGAAACTTTGTTTTTTGATGCCATATCCAAGTGTATCATAACTTTGGGCAAAACACTAATAGCGGGTAAATCGTAGTGTAAAAAGCAACATATCAGTTAGAAATGTATGACAGCATGGTAAAAATTAGTGAAAATTAAAAAGAGCACAAGCTAGGATTCGAAACCGGGTCAAAAAGCCTAATGCTAAAACTTTCATCCTCTACGCCACGAAAAAAAACACACATTCTAATACACTTAAAGTTTGTCGTTCTACGATATGGCATTGACCATTTCCAGTGATAATGACCATGCAAGTAGACATAACTTGTCCTTCCGAATAGCTGACACGTTCATTTGTGTCTTTAATCTATTTGTCAGTCTTGACATGTTTGGACAGATTGTTTCGGTACTGCAGCCTTGGTACTTGCTAGTAGTAGGCAAAGTCATCCATTTTGCAAGTTTCAACAAATCTAGAGTCATGGACGATGTGTTATTCAACTCTGCACTCTGCTATCAAAAGAACATGACGTTTTCATATAATTAATTACTTTTTCTGTTACAAGTCAGCATGCCACGTGCGAAAAGTTCAACAGAATTTTAAATTAATTTATACATCACTAACACAATATAGTGGGGTCGTGTGGCGTAGCGGCAGAGTGCTCGACTCGGAATCAAGAGATCCCGGGTTCGAGTCCTGACATGCCACCGATCTTGTGCCCTTGGCCTTGCAATTGCAAAAGGCACTTAACACGACTTTCCTCACTTCGCTCAGGTGAAAATGAGTATTGTATTGTCCCCTGTATTGGCGGCGGCATTAACATAAGTTGACAAATCTTGAGTGTGCCGTCACCACGTCTTGTGACTACATGTTGGAATATTTAAAAAAAATAACACAATATCGCTCGCGCTACCAGGCTCTTATAATCTAAGGCCACACCGCCTTAATTTTATGGATGACATCCGCACGCGCATTTATTTTCGTCTGTCCTCAAAAAAAATATCACGTCCTCTGACTCTAGCCTGGCTGTAGCCCTGGATAGTCCATGGTAGTTAGCGACAATAGGGAGCCGGTGGTAACTCTGGAGAACGACACCCAGGCTAAAGAAGCTCCACGACTCAAGATCTCAGTACATAAGTACAGTGCCGATTCACAAATTCCGCAAAAAAGCCAGCATGTGCCGGCTTGTCGTATACGTCGCTATGTACTGACGCAAATTCACAATACCAGCTTTATATTCCTGTGGCTTACTTTATTAGTAGAATTTTTATTTTTGGACGGGATTTTTTTCAGAGTATGTCATCCATAAAAGTAAGTCGGTGTGGCCTATACGAATGGCAATGTGTAAAAGTAATCGTTTCCGATTATTTTTTTTGGGGGGGGGGGGGGGGGGCGTCGAGCAAAGCATGATATCGGCATTCCTTCGCAGCGCGCAGCGAGTTTTCCGATCACGTCCGAACATCCCATGTTGTCCTCTCCATCAACTGCCTTCAACGCCAACCTTCACCGGGCTAACTGAGCGATTTATTACACCCTTTACTGTCGCACAGGGGCCGCGGAGACGGCTTCACGGCTCGTATCTCCCGCACTTAACCAGATCGAAAGGTTTTGAACGCCGAGAACAGTCACCAATCACTCTGTAGAATTGATGTACATGTACATATAGATTTGGAATACTACCAGAATGATTGATATTGGGATTTTCTCATACACAACCAGGTATTCTTTCTGCCTTGCTAATGCTGAGGTCACATTTCCAAACCGGGGCCCGGCCGGACAGTCTTATGGAACAAAAAGTATGATATAAAAGACAACAAAGCACAAGAAAGTTGAAAAAATAATAATGGGAACTATTTGCGTATACTGTTCATATAAATTGTTGACTTTTCGTTAATCGAAACAGCCCGGCCGGGCCCCGGTTTGGAAAAGTGAAGTCAGCATTACGTTTCGTACCTCAATGATGATTACAAAGTATGTAAAGCTGTATAGTAACAGGATTAATAGACGTTTCTTAGATAAAAGTGCATAGAAGAGCATAGAAGGGTTATGTATTTCTATATGTCATACTGGTTTTGTGTGCTTTCATAACTTTATGATATGAGAGGTCATTTCGATTTGATCTTCGCCCTGCCAGGGTGGTATAGATCTGTGGTGTTTGATAAATTCTTCTGTCAATACAGTTTCTGGAATAACTTCTTATTATATAGCCTATGTGGCCAAAGAAGATGGCTGGTAGTAAATGTGTTGGTTCCTCGCACCTATAAAGAATGAGTGCACTCTCTCAGTTATTATAGTTAATCACCCGCGCTGTGGCATCATAATTTCCTCTCCAGTAGACTAGCCCCCTGTTGCAGTGCCTTGCACAACTGTGTGTCGCCCAAGGGCTACGAAATGGAGATGGGCACCACCCTACGCTTTGCATAAGAGCACGGGAGACCTTCTTCTTCTTCAGTAGAACTTATGTTCCGTGAAAGTGCGTGTATCAATTCTTCTTACTGTTACTCTCCAAGCAGAGGTATGGGTTTTGGGGGTATTTTTAGCGTGTTTTTAGGCTTTTTTATCGGGGTTTCTCTTTTGCACTGAATTTTTTTCCACCAAAAAAATTCAGTGCAAAAGAGAAACCCCGATAAAAAAAGCCTAAAACACACTAAAAATACCCCCAAAACCCATACCTCTGCTTGGAGAGTACTTACTGTATCGTGGCCAGTGAAAGTGTGTGAATCAATTTTACTCTAAGGTAGCCAGCACCCCAGGGCGTTCAACCCATGAACATGACAAGTGGTTCCGGCGTGGAAAATGAATCTACAAGATTCTGAGGAATATCGAAAATCAGGATCGCATTTATCATTACACTCGTAGAACATGTGTCAGTCCTGCAGGATGAAAGTGAGTGTATCAATTCTTCTGACTGTATCTTAGCCAGTGAAAGTTTGTGTATCAATTCTACTGTATAGTAGCCAGCACCCCAGGTCGTTCACCTCATGAACATGACAAGTGGTTCCGGCGTGGAAAATGAATCTACCATGTACCAGATTCTGAGGAATATCGAAAATCAGGATCGCATTTATCATTACGCTCGTAGAACATTTGTCATTCCTGCAGGATCTTACTAACCTAGAAGTTTCGTACTCTATCATTGGGATAAAATAATGACGTAGATTCTGTTTCGAATAAAAGCTAACCTGTGTTAATTTGTAGCATCCGTAGATGTATAATTTAAGCTTTGAACATAAGAAAGGAACTCACCATGAAAGTCTGCGCAGCGGATCATGCATCTGATGAAATTCGACGAGATTGACTGTAAACTCATGGTAAGTTCCTTTCTTGGGTTGGGACAAAGCTTGAACTATACAACTACTAGTATGTTGATTTTTTTTTTGGATAAAGTATGCTGGGTGCCACTCTAAAGTCGAGATAGTGGCGCGAAGCTTAACACGAGTGTCACCCATGCATGCTGGAACCTACCCATTGTGAGTAAAGGTCTTCAGGAGAACACTCTAACACATGCCATAACTGATTCAGTACCTGGCGGTCTAGATGTTATAAAACTGTACACCATACATCATGTATGACATATGCTCCCTCCTATGTTATAAAAGACTATCTTGGGTACCCAAAAACCACGACCTTTTAAAATCGTGACATTTTTCTGAAGCCGCTTGCCCCTCTGTGAATCATTCACAGCACTGGAAGCAGGCGTTTTTTTATATCCATCTAAAACGTAGCGGTTTAGATACTAAAAAACTACAGGCCAAACATCTTTTACGACATCTGCTCCCTTCTGAGTTACAAAAGACTATCTTGCGTACCCAGCAACTTTGCTATCTTCCACGACCTTTTAAAACTGTGACATTTGTCTGAAGCCGTTTGCTCCGGGGGTTTTGAACTGCACTGCAACCAGGAGGTTTTTTATCCATTTCAAACCTGGCGCGCGGTTTAGATACTAATAAAACTGCATGCCATACATCATGTACAACATTTGCTCCCTTCTGAGTTATAAAAGACTATCTTGGGTATCCAGCAACTTTGCTATCTTCCATGACCATTTAAAACCGTGACATTTTCTCTGAAGCCTCTTGCACCTCAGCGGGTTTTGAACAGCACTGGAAGCAGGTGGTTTTTGTATCCATCTCAAACCTAACGGTTTAGATATGTTGAAAAACTGCAGGCCATACATCATTCACAACATTTGCTCCCTCCTACGTTATAAAAGACTATCTTGGGTATCTAGCAACTTTGCTATCTTCTATGACCTATTAAAATCGTGACATTTGTCTGAAGCCTCTTGCTCCCCAGCAGGTTTTGAACAGCACGTACTGGAAGCAGGCGTTTTTGTGTCCATCTCAAACCTAGCGGTTTAGATGTTGTAAAACTGTAGACCATACATCATTTACGACATCTGCTCCCTTCTATGTTATATATAAAAGACTATCTTGGGTACCCAGCAACTTTCATGACCTTTTAAAACCGTGACATTTTTCTGAAGCCTCTTGCATCTCAGGGGGTTTTGAACAGCACTGGAAGCAGGCGTTTTTTGTGTCCATCTCAAACCTCGCGGTTTAGATACTAAAAAAAACTGTCGGCCATACATCATGTACGACATCTGCTCCCTACTACGTTATAAAAGACTATCTTGGGTATCCAGCAACTTTGCTATCTTCCATGACCTTTTAAAATCGTGACATCTTTCTGAAGCCGTTGGCTTCGGGGGTTTTGAACTGCACTGCAACCAGGAGGTTTTTTTTAACCCATCTCAAACGTAGCGGTTTAGATGTTATAAAACTGTAGGCCATACATCATCTATGACATCTGCTCCCTTCTATGTTATAAAAGACTATCTTGGGTATCCAGCAACTTTGCTATCTTCCATGACCTTTTAAAACCGAGACATTTTTTCTGAAGCCGTTTGCTCCGGGGGTTTTGAACTGCGCTGCAACCAGGCTTTTTTATTAATCTCAAACCTAGCGGTTTAGATACTAAAGAAACTGCAGGTCATACATCATGTACGACATTTGCTCCCTACTACGTTATAAAAGACTATCCTGGGTACCCAGCAACTTTGCTATCTTCCACGACCTTTTGAAATCGTGACATTTTTCTGAAGCCTCTTGCACCTCAGCGGGTTTTGAACTGCACTGCTACCAGGCCTTTTTTGTGTCCATCTCAAACGTAGCGGTTTAGATACTAAAAAACTGCAGGCCATACATCATGTATGACATCTGCTCCCTCCTTCGTTATAAAAGACTATCTTGGGTACCAAGCAACTTTGCTATTTTCCATGACCTTTTAAAACTGTGACATTGTTCTGAAGCCTCTTGTACCTCAGCGGGTTTTGAACAGCACTGGAAGCAGGCGTTTTTTTTTTTTTT
>NW_017802824.1:2629449-2639231 GCF_001625305.1 Branchiostoma belcheri
TTTTTTTTTTTTTTTTTTTGGTCGTTTACGACATCCGCTCCCTTCTGACTGTTCTGAGTCAGTATAAAAGACTATCCTGGGTACCCAGGAACTTTGCTATCTTCCACGACCTTTTAAAATCGTGACATTTTTCTGAAGCCCTTGTGAATCTTTCACTGCCCTGGAAGCAGGCGTTTTTTGTGTGTATCCATCTGAGTGATAAGGTCGTGGCATTGACGAATGGCCGCGGGGAGGTGCCCGCTTTTAGGCAAACTCTCGCCTCCTAGGTGGGAGCTGTCTCCGAGGCACGGAGGGAGCAAATCCATTAGTGTCTCCTGATGCCTGAGAGTGAGCAATCTGGCCCGTGATGCATTACAAATCCCGCCAGGGAGCGGACGGTTTACTCTCACGGTGTGTCCAAGTGATTTGTATCATGGCAGATGTGAAAAATAGCCTGTCGTGTGTATCCAAAAAGCGAAACAGTAATATAAGAGATATCTATTCGTGAGAATGACAAGTTTTCAAACAACTAACCCTCCCGTGTATCCAGATACAAGAGTCTCGATGTTGGAGGCAGATTTGAATATATATTTACATGTAATGGTTCCCACAACGCAAAAATAGGTAGATATATAAAGGACTGCTTTGTTATTAGAAAAAATACCGAAACTTGTGATTAGCCCACTCGATTGTAACACTATATGAACGACTTGTGCTAGCCCTTATTGTTTGAGTAATTAAGATATGTTAGGTTTTATTCGACATTAGGTCTTATTCGAATTCAACACATTTATTTTATTGTTTGTTACTTTCTTTATGTAGTTTGCCATACATTGTGCCATGTGCAATTGTCGTGCAAAATAAAGTTCTTCTTCTACAATGAGTGGTAGTGTGAAAACCTTCCGGACAGCTTTATTCATGCATTACTAAAGGCAGTGCCTCTTAATCTTACAGATTTCGCACTACGCTCAGCCATTAGCAAAATTAGAGTTAGTGCCATAGTTTTAACTTTTCATTAAGAATGTTTTGACGTTATTTTGTACTCTGTTTCAATGTATTTTATGCTTGTTATTTGCAATTAGCTTTGGGGCAGGAATCAATTTGCAATAACCTTTATATTAGATTCTACTCAATAACCACGTCCCGTGCTTTCTTAACCCTTGGGTAATGAACTCAAATTATTAAATTTGACTGAAATTTGATCGAATCATTAGCTGGTCAACAGGAACCATGCGGATGTTTTTTGATTGTGATTAAATAATCACTTCACGTTTCTTGTTAACTGACCAGACAGATCATTTTTTATTCGTTCACATAAAAAAAGTACAAAACATGGTGGTGGCGCACTCAAGTGGGAAGCACTTATGTTTACGGCACCACTAGATAAATACATATAATAAAGAAAAAACAAACGCAACTTTAAGACAGGCAAAACAGTAAATACGGGAAATTCAAAAGCGCAAGTCCGGTTCCCCACCCAATGATAAATGATGGCAAAGAGAGGACACAATATAGATAACAAAGGTAGAAATTGAAATCTTTTAAAAACGTTCTGATGTGGTGATAAAGTTTTGGGTAAGTGATAATATATTGGAGTTGACAACTGATGAGAATGCAGCTCATTGGATGTCATGAATGCACCGGCAGTTGAAAAAAAATTCAATCCAAAAGTTCTGCCTTTTGTCGGAGACATGATTTATGTTACGTCTCAGAAATGGACTGAATGAAATACGACATGAAAGAAGTTCATCACTTTGTAATGTTGTACTGTCGTCACCACACTGACAGTGACGGAGCGATTTGCGTCACTACCAGCGTGATCTAAGCACTCATTCATACACAAAACCGGAAGACATAACCGCGCTCTCATGGAACAACGAACATGTCGATACTGTGATCTAGGAAGAATTGAAGATGAGAAACATTTTGTAATAGAATGTAAACTATACAACAAAGAGAGAGAGTAGAACTTTATAGTCGGATACAATCCATGTTTCCCTACTTTAAGTATTGAAATACACCTAATGCTCAGGTTACATTTCCAAATCGGGGCCCGATTAATTAACGAAAAATCAACAATTTATATCAGTAATTAATATACGCATATACATGTAGTTCTAATTATCTTTTTTTTTCAATATTTGTGCTTTGTTGTCTTTTATATCATACTTTTCGTTCCATAAGGCAGTGACCTCAGCATAATATGAGCATTACAGACAAGTTTATATTTTTAATGAACTTAGACAAACATGCGATTATGAAACATGCCTGTTATCTTTTTACAATTATATTACTAACAAACGAGAAGAAGCCGAATTTACTAAGTTGTAGTTATATTTAAAATACATATATGTAATGTTATCTGTACACGATTTTTTTCTTGAGATCTGTACTTAACCCAGCGGGTATGTGTGTACAATTAAGGTCTTAATTCTTTATAACGTACATCAAACGGATTTTTTGCACCACGGCAATCGCAAGGACTATCGTAGGCAGACGTACCAATCAAAATCACTACACCCGGAAAAAATGAGCTAATTTAAACCGCCACTACGTAAAATCTCATCAGGTAAAGTAGTAACCAAAATGTTTTTCTTACGGAACATGATTTTGGTCAGGACTTTTCTACTTTGATGTCAGCAATTTCGACGTATTTTACAGTCCTTTACCATTCGATGCAAAACGCTCTCAAAAATACGAGACGACGTTTGCCTTTGATTGTCAAAGCGTATGTAATGGCCTGTGTCTTTTTATCACCCATTAGTGAGTTTACTCTGAGGATGTCATCGGTGGAAGATAAAAGGCATATGTAGAGTAGTTCTAACAAAGTTTTCTTATCGTAACACGTGGCGAGTTCTAAAGGTATATGTTTGGTGTCCATCATATATATACGCACAGAAAAAAGTTTTTCTCACACAACCTCTAAATATGTATTAAAACATTCATTGGTTCCCTGGAGAGATATCTTAATGACAGGTTTTACCGTATAAATCTCATCGCCGATTTTCGAAGACCCTCCTGTCCAATAGCAAGGAATTGCCAGAATGCACCTTTAATCCCAGGAATAGGGCTGTTCAAACGAAAAACAAATGCACCCATTAAGAAATTCTGGGTCAACTGGAATCTACCAACCCTTTGGGGAAATGTGGTTTAATCAATGTATGGCAAAATAAGTGCTTTTTTACATCTGGGACCTGTGCATGTGTTGTAGGAAACATGTACTGAAAACAGCGGGGCTCGTTGTTAAGCGTACAAAAATACGTTGTAAAAGCTATAACTGTTGGTACTCCATCACTTCATTCAGAAACAGCAAGGTATCACAGAGAGGTTTTATGCAGAGCGGGTCGCATAAGGTTTTCTGTATCTGATTCTAAAGGAGAGCCGATGAAAAAATAGACGCCTACTAATGTAATATATTAATGAAAACTATCATATACATTGAAAGATGAACATCTTTATCTTCCAACTGGTAAAATGGTATTGCTACATATTTGCAATGTTTCTATGTCTTCCACTCAATATTGTAAGATTTCCTAGTTTACACAAATCCTTCTTAATAAATATTTCAGTACATCTTAAAACACGCGTTTAGGTAAGTTAGAAAAGAAACGGAACCATTGTTGTGCTGAAAGAATGGATTTTTGTACTAGTTAGTAAACATATCCATGCTGTTGGTACAGGGTTCGGTATGAATGATGTAGACCACCTAACATTCCCCTGACAGAATACGGAAGTAAGGTAACGAGCACTGAGCTGCTGGAATCTTCCTGGTTTGCGAACATAAAAACCTCCATCCATCTTCCATCTTCCTGTAATAACCCGCGGTGGACTGTGGGATTTCTTCAGGCCCGACCGGGTTCTCTTGTATCGGACAGGTGGAGAACCGTCCATTGATTGAGAAAATGCCCATGTAAACGCCACAGCCCACCATTTCGAACTCCCATTGAAATACAGATATATTTCTTTTAATATTCCAACATGTAATCGCTAGACGTAATTGTTTGTTTGTTTATTGGTTCGCATATATATAAAAAAAAACAATAAAATGAACATATTACTGACAATAAAATAAAATGCTGGGGAAAGATATGAAGCCATAGTGGCTTGTCTGGGATCTTCCCCGACAAAATTAGTTAACAACTGAAATAATACTGACAAATCAAATGGTAACAATAAATAACAATAAGTAGTTAGTAAATTTGATCAATATGATCAATATGATAATGGTAACAAAACAAATAGTAACAATGAGTAACAAAAGTGATTGATAAATAACGCTAATTACAAATAATATGTTAAAACATAGGTTAACAGCAATAACTCAAGAAACAATAAATGAATTTTAAAAAGAAACGGAAATTCAAACTTATACAGATGAAATCACAGTAATAAGACATCAAATGTCGGTGGGAAATAAAAGTATGTGATTTTTAAGATTTCGTTTAAAGCTAATCATTGATGTTAAACATTTTAGGTGGAGCGGGAGATTATTCCAAGTAGTTGTACATTTATATTTTACACTCATTTGGGCTACGGACGTTCTAACTAGGGGGATATGGAAATGGGCACTTTGTCGAGTTTGGTAAGTATGAAAATGACGGCAAACTCAAGTTTTTTTAAAACTTATATTACCGTTACCAACAAAGGAGACAATACAATACTCATTTTCACCTAAGTGAAGTGAGGAAAGTCGTGGAAAGTGCCTTTACCAAGGGCACAAGATCGGTGGTATGTCAGGAATCGAACCGTGGACCTCTTGATTCCGATTCGTGCACTCTGCCGCTACGCCACACGAACCCACTGAAATATATGATAAACATCTAAGAAATGAGATGCCGAAAATCATATACTTCGGTTTTCAACTATTGCAAACTCACATTATATTGACAGGGTAGATTGACGTACAGATTGTCCATTTAGTACAAAATTCTTATTTTTATATCGGCAGAAAGTCATCGTATAAATAAAAGCAAGGCCGGAATGACCTCTGACCCCATATACACCACCAAAACACAACAACATAGCATCACTTCTAGAGCTTTACGTATTCCCATCATCCAAAACAAGCATAGATGCCATTTATTCAACAAAATAAAAAAAGAAGGAAAAGCAAATGCGTTGGTGGTACGTGGATAAAGACGTCGACATTCTCATAACCAACTCCCAGCCATTCAAATACTAAGTAAAACCTCAACGAATTTTTGTACCGAAAAATTATTGAAACCCTGTTTTGATAACCAGAATAGATTAATAACCAGAATAGATTAATAACCAGAATAGATTAATGTCCAAAGAAACGTTTCACAAAACAGAATTGATTACAGACCTCTACAGAACGACCGCATTTCTTAGTAAACTGGACTTCTTAGAAACGACGCGACAAAATCCAGACCAAAAAAAGTTTGCTATTGGACATTCCATGAAGCATGAACTAGTTGTGTGAGTACTGACTTCCGCCACAGAGGCCCACAGAGGCCCACAGGATCTGTGCATGGATCAAGGGATAGCGGGCTTTATCTATATTCATTTTGTCATTTAGAAGCCAAATTGTCCAGTCACTGACCCGGGCCGGCTACTATTAGAAGGCTGTTACCGACTAATTCTCAGAGGATTCCTGGTGGATCGAAGGCAATTGCTGCAGGGCTTAGCCGTGCTCAAGCCCGGACTTAGCGCGAACCGGTTTCTGTCAAGGTGGTCGTCTTTATCTGTTTTGGTTACAAGCTCTGAGGGGCGGATTTTAGCTACTCTCCAAGCAGAGGTTGATGGTGGAAGATCGATCGTTTGCTTTTTGTATACGGCCACTTTTTTGTCGCTACCACCACCAAAAGATGGGGAAATGGTTACTGATTGGCCAATTTGATACTGTCTTACCCCCACCAAAAGATCTGCTTGGAGATTAGATTTTAGCCTGGTATCCAGTCTATCTATCGTGGTTGGGACAGGCTGTCTTTGGGGCTCTAATAGTTTCCCCCCGTCCAGCTTAACAGACCACCCGGTGATACTGTAGGAGTTTCAGTGTACGCCAAGAGTTTGTTAGCCCCAAGACGGTGGGGCTAGCTGAACGCCCGTCGTGCAAAACCAGCGGGGAACACAGCTGAAACGGGCGGGGAAGAGTTTCGCAGCCCCGAAGAGAACCCGCCCCAACCGCGATAGACTGGGCACCAGGCTAGGTGAATGTACGTAATGTATGAAAGCTGGCGAGGTATCAGAGATGGGGGTGACTGAGGCATAGGGGTACACTTGTCACACACTCACACACCTTCCCTCGACCACTAGCAAAACAAGGTTAACTGGCTGAAGTTTTGGATCGCATTTGAGTTAAATTTGAGTCAAATTTGACTCCCCCAAACACTGTTGACGTCCTCCCAAACACCAGCCAACTACCAGCCAACCATGGCCGAACCTCCAATCCACACCCGAATGTTTTTAATGATATGAATGTTTTTAATTATCTTTCTGAAACATTGGACTGGCGCAACCGAACAGTAGCCGACCTCGCCGAACACCAGCCAACCACAGCCGACCTTGCTCCCGACCTGCTCCTAACCACGAGGGGGGGGGGGTTGTTAGGCAATTTTCCGGAGGCCATATTATGTCATGTGTGTCAAAAGCTTCAGGGACACATTTTTGTAGTTGTTACACTACACCGCGCACCGACCAGCTCAAATTTTGTTTGAAGTTAAAACTTTTGTTCCAACACAAAGGTAAATGTTCTCACCTAGAGCTTTCGACCAGTCACTCTGGTCTTCCTCAGTAGACTGACCCAGTGAGACTAGTCACGTGGCTTGTCTAGAGATGTGACGTCAACACTGGGTCAAAGACTCAAAGACGATGTAGACGATGTCGGCCCCCGTCGCGGTTGAGTGAAGGGTGATGTGTCTTGATGTAAATAGACGCTTTCACCCCTCTCTGGAAGAAGTCTTGTTCGTTGTCCAAAATTCTGAAAGATGTAACTACCAACACAGATGAGCTTTCATGTCAAATTTCATTGTGTTTTTCGTTTTGTTATAGTTGTCGAAGCAATCACTCTGTCAGGTAGCCTGAGAGGACTAACATGACACATGGCTTGAATAACAAACTGGCTTACAGAAACAACACACTTTCTTCAACCCTACACACTCACTAGATGTTGACAGAAATACTAGTAAGTTAGTAGTAACCAAATAAAATGATGATGTTTTAATGTAAAGTATCTGAGATCACGCTTTCACCTAGTCCAAGAGGTTTTCGACAAAATATGAATAGATTGATAGATTATCTATTTAACCATAAAAGACATTGGTCCAGTCTAATATATACGTTATATATATACTTTATCAAAAACTTAAACTGTTCTCCAACTCAAAATTTGACTCACCAGGAATTTTCGACTGAATCACTCAGTCTTCCTCAGCTATCTGACCCAAATGTTGTGGACACGTGATTTTTCCCACGTGTGACGTCAGCAAAGGGTCAAAGGTTGTCTGAAGTCGAACCGTCCCGGTTGAGCGATGGTTGAAGTGCCCTCATAATGTAATTTACAAACAAAGATGAACTTTCATGCTGAAGGTATATATATATACGTTTAAATATATACGTTTAGTTAAGAAAAAAAGCAAAGAAATCCAGCCAAATATTGCAATCATACCATCCGACAAGACAATGGTGAGCAATATAAAGTTACTTGTTATACCATGCACATCTACGGGCTCTTTTCCAGTCAATTACACCACATTTCCGGGGTAATATTTTCACACCGTACTGGCTGGTATGGCTTTGAAGTGCTTCTGTCCGCTTTAACCGTACCTTTTGATTCCTAAAGCGGGTAAAACTATATTTATGAGACTGATGGTACCAGGTATTACACTGTAAATGTTCAATCTGACGACAAAGAACGCAAAAACCGTAACCTATACGGTACTGGAGAGAATGGCAATTAAGTCCTTTTCTGGACACTTGACTTGTTGAAGATTGTTTGCGGGAAGATCGTTTTGACGAGCAAACGCTATTTTGGCAAAAGGCCGTAAAGACACTAAAAATGGGCGTAGTAGTAAAATAACATTACACAAGGGCATAGTTTTTATTACTAGTTGACGTACGTGTGGTCATCCTTAGTGTCACCAACGGGCATCAATCTGGTTTCATGTTATGCAGTGCTTTGAGATCATGAGCGCATTTGTGGACTACATACGTAGGCGTGGTATTCGCAATCGTTTGAACACATCAATCAAACTTACAGCCATAATTCACCGTAAGGCCATGTTGATTTGATTATATGGATGACATCCTCCGGGAGCCCCAAAACTGATGCGCGCGTGCGAATAAAAAAAAGTTTTGAACAAAAAAAGTTATTTTCATTATGAAATCTACGTGGTCATGAGGGTTGAGCAAATGGCACAGAATATGGTTTGGCGAATAATCTAGTCTTCAAGTTCATTTCTTTACAATTTCGTCTTTTTTCGTTTGATTTTGGCATTCTACGACATTGGTATAGTTTTTATTAATTTTTTTTTTGTAACTTATGGTATATTTTTGCTCATTTTGCAACTGTTTTGTACAATTTACAGTATGGTTGAAGACTTTTTTTTGGAAACGGCCGAAAATTCATGGGCGCGCGGATGTCATCCATATAATCAAATCAACATGGCCTAACCGTGCTTTACTGAATCTTTATTGCATGTTCATTCCCCGGGGGGATAAATGCAGGGATGTACAGTGTACAATCTACTAGAAAGAAATTACAACAATAGTAAAAAAAGGCTAACATCAGGTCTAAGGTATAAAATAAATAAAAAAAAATATATAAAGTGGTATCGATCTAAGTTCTAATGGCTTCTTCTCTCTTTTTGAAACATTTCGAAATATATTTACATTCTTCATTCATGACATCTATATTTGTACACGATATTATATTTAAAAGTGTCTTACTCAGAATGCATAAGAGCATTACCGAGATACCGACGAAGTTGTGTATAGATTAGATTCTTTATTGACTCGAGAAAAAAGTACAATCATGGCTTCCGTATGGTCTACTACAACTAAGATCGAACAAAGCCTAATGCATGTATGGATACTACTCACAGAATACATGTATGCGGCAAACTGCGTACAAAATATATGTCAGTATAGTATGCATCAAACGTGTTGTAGCCACAAGGGTATAGATTACACTACTGATCTTGTGCGATTGTAAACCTGCCTAGAACTTTTAATTTGGCGGAGTATGGCTCATTAAACACAAAGAGCCCACTGCAGTTTTTCGTCGAACAAGATGGGTAAAAAACTGATCGAGGTCTTTATACCAACCCTCACCATAAAAATAACAATCTGTGTTCCTAATAGCGAAAATTAATGAACCACACACGCAATAGTTCTGCCCGGGCCCTATTTGAATATCGGTGTGCTCCATCGTTGAGGATGTTCATCATGGCCTTAACATACACAGTAGTTTCTATTTCACATAGGGTGCACAAATGCTATGGTGACAATTTTATGACTGAAATCAAATGGACATTATTATATTTCAGTCCATACCATGGTATGGATGAAATATATTGTGTTCCCTCATGTTTCTTCTTCTCCTCCTTCTCCTCCTCCTCCTGCCACACAGTCAAAGGGATTCAACTCTGTCATTTTTTAGTCAAATGACCTGAAATTTGGCAAGGAGGTAGAGTGGGCCAATACCCCTAGGCGTTTTTTCATTTTTTTGATACATGCCTTTGAAAAATTTTTATGAAGGCTTTTTGGGGCATTTTTCGACAAAAAATGGATTTTTGGATCCTGAGCGCTGGTTTTACAACCAAATGATCTGAAATTCGGTATAA
>NW_017802824.1:2639464-2641486 GCF_001625305.1 Branchiostoma belcheri
GGTCACATTGCACGTAAGTCGTGTGTAATGACCCACACATTCAATTTTATGTGCCTAAGACCTTCAAAATGTATCAAATCTCATCATTGTTAGTATTTGCATACCTGTAATAAGATTAGTAAAGCTTTCGAGATTCAATGTGCTTGTTCTTGCATCTTTGTTCTCGATTACATAGCTACTATATAATTCATTTATTTGAGAATCTTAGTCCACTTTTGCGTGGGAGGGAGATGGACTGAAATATGCTGTATTTGCTCCCAAGCAAATGTCGGCCTCTCTAGTTCTTAAAGTTGTATTATGTAACATTTTAACACTTTAATTATATTGATTTATACTAGTGTCATTTACTTCCAATATATTTGTGCCGCTATCTCACATTTCTGACATTTATGTTGGGTGAACAGCCCAAACGAAGCGCACTCTTTTTCTGGTGCCACCACAAAATACCAGAATGTAAACAAACATGGCTGATATCTGTGTTTCCAGCTTTTACACACCCGTAAGGAGTGTAATAAATTCATTTTGGTACCTCCAATACCTGAATGGCTATATGCAATGGTGCATATATGATGCGCTCAGAAAATTAACTTTTGTGTCGTCATAAAGTTAAATGCAGCTTTAATACGACACATACGGCTAAAAACAACTATATGGTTAATGCTGGAAAATGCAAGATATAGTAATATATTTAATGAGCACAGTTTTGTCCGTGTTAAACCATTAGATCACAAATCAACGTTATCAACAACACCATCGATCTAATTCATTATACTCGTGAAAATTAGATGTATAATGCATAGCTCATTAGTAGGTTTACACACGGAACTGGATGAGAATATACAAATTAGTAAGGGATAAATTATTAATCAGCCCCCGTAATAAAAAGACTGTTCGCGGTTTTGTGCTCATGGTTGGGCCTAGGAAAATCAATATTGTGTTTCCAGTTTCTGCCTGACTAGGGTCGGTAGGCAAGATTTTCTTCTTTTCTTTCAATATTTTTAGATTTCGGCTAAAATGGCCCAACAAATAATGTGTCAAGGACCTGTCCATCTGTTTGCTTGTATATGGGCAAATATTTCACCCGATTTACTGAATAAAAACTACTTCTAGGAATGCGTTAAATAACGTTTCAGAATACAGAGGGTTTGAAAATGTTATAGCCTTACCAGCGGTCATAAAAAAGGCTAGGGTTTGTGGATTTTTGCTACGGTTGGCGGGAAACGGGAAGCACAACATTTTCCCCATGCCTTGTCTGTTATTTGTCACAAGGCCACGCCGACTTAATTTTATGGATGACATCCTCTGAAGACCCCCCAAACTAGTTCGCGCGGGCGAAAAAAAAAATTCCGGCCCAAAATAAAAATGGTACTAAACCACAAGAATACAAAGCTGGTATTGCGAATTTGTGGCAGTATTTAGCGACGTATACAACAAGCCGGCACATGCTGGCTTTTTGCGGCATTGCACGTATTACTGAGTTGTTGAGTCGTGATACCTCGGTAGCCTGGGTGCCCAGCTCAGTATTGCCGCTAACTACCATGGACTACCCAGGCCTAGAACCAGCTAGGCCAGAGCCTCTGAGGACGTGATCTTTTTTTTTTTTTTTTTTGAGAACAGGCGAAAATCAATGCGCGCGCGGATGTCATCCATAGAATTAAGGCGGTGTGGCCCAATATAATGTCACCCTAACTACAGGTTGGAAATTCAAATAATTATACTTTACTGTGACCAGCTATTACGTACAGGTGTCCTGTTACAGGAAATGTACTATCTATAATACATCTATATGACTGAGGTGGAGCTCCAATTACATGATGTATGGTTGTATAATAATGACCGGAGACAAGGAGGCAACGGGAGAAGATACATCAACAGGAAACGTCGATGATCCGGTCACGATCATATCTGACCTTTGGTCATATTTCATGCATTATTAATTTTTTTCAAAAGTCTAATGAGAGGATATAACAGACACGTTCGTGGTGACGTATTAAAGTTGACAATATATATATATATATATAT
>NW_017802824.1:2641506-2651074 GCF_001625305.1 Branchiostoma belcheri
GAGAGAGAGAGAGAGAAAGAGAAAGAGAGAGAGATAAGCGTTAAAAGGGATAAGAATACAAAAATACAAATTCATAACGAAATATGATGAACTAACGTATAACGGAATATGATGGACATGGTAAAAAGCTAATAATCAAGTGAAAGGACATAATAGACACAGGGATAAAACTATCACTCTCTAGGTCCCATAAGCAATTTGAAATTTTAAGTGCATCTAGGTTGTGGTGACGCACTCAAACTTATATATACAAAACTAAGCTTGATGACATAAGGCATTGTACATGACATAAGAGTTAACAAGGACAAGAATGGAAACTTATAACGAATTATGATGAAGTTATTATATAACAGAACTTGAAAAAGCCAACCTTCACCTTGGAAATGCTTTCGCCATGGTTTACTAACAGAGCATACCGAGATACCGAGGTGCAATACGCCGTGTGTATTAGGCCACAGCAAGTAATTTGTATGGATGACATCAGCGCACGCAATAATTTTTGCCTGATTTTGGATGCTTGTTGCCATGCCGGAACGTGGATCGCAGATAAATATGAAGAGGAGGAGAAAAGACACTCTGATTTCTTCTTTTGTCTTTTGCTTTGATGCAGTGAAGCATTTCATTCCTTTTCATGTGATTTTCACTGGATCAAAACATTTGTACAATGATTGAAACCTTTCTTATTGGATTTTGTGATAGTACTTGGCAGTCACCTAACACAATACACATGTATAGGTATAATTTCTTGTTTAACAAGGTTTATTGTGTCAAGCTTTGAAAATGTAGGAATCTTGTATTTTTGGTCCGCCTTGTTTTTTTCCGTCCTATCGCATTAGATTTGGAGTCTACGGAGGATGTCATCCATAAAATTTACCTGCTGTGGCCTTATGCATCAAGCGCGCTCGAATGAATTTCAGATGGAAGCGAGCTAATCTGGCGTGACCCATCGAACAGTCATTCAGTGATGAGCAGGATCAGATTCGGGAAGTTGTCATCACCAGATACAGATAGCCTTCGGACTGGATTTGTTCCAGTCCATCACCCCCCGTTTGCTGCCAGAATGAAGACAAACGTTTTACCTACGGCCATGCTTTTATTCTAAAGCTTAAGCATACTTCAAAGCAGCACAGCAGTAAACGTCTTCACAAAGATTAGAGTCGTGTAATATATTCATTTGCAGAAACCAGAATGTATGTGTCATACCGACAATTCCAGGAAAATGAAGAACTAATGCAATGTTATCTTCGACGACGTCGTTAAATCTTTAGTGTTCTGTATCTGTATCTTTATCTGTATAGCAGCTAAAATCGCCCATTGGCATAACGCATAACCAACTTCGCAGGCACGCGGCGCGGCGGCATCTGGCTATATCACACAGAACGATCTGCTACAACTAAGCCCTGGACATCTACCTCTAAACATTGTTAAAAGCTGTCTAATGATAATGCCCTTACTGTATTTGTTGACAGCGAGTTACACTCTAGATCTGCGGTTGTTCTAAAAAAACGAGTTTTGAACACCTCAATCCCTAGTTTATGAATCTGGCACTTAAAGGCATGACATGTGTGTCATCATAAAAGACAATCTGAAAAAGCTATAATATAAATGTAAAAAATGGTCACTGTCCAGTAGCCGTACCAATAGCCGATGTGCATTCACTGAGTTTTCGCTCGGTCATTGACCATTACGCATTCCCATTCACTAGGCAGGCACTCTGTGACCTGTAGCCCCCAAATCATCGCCTGCTTCTTTCATCACACAGAAGAAGGCAAAGGTTATGCCTACTTCCAGCCGAGCGGATGGTTTAAGTGGGCAAGTCAGGAAAGCCGACCACAGGAAGCGGTACCCTTCCTGCATCTATAATCCTTTGGCACACAACATGAATGTGATGTATGAAAGACATTTGACTACCAGAGGGTGACCTGCTGCTGCCTTTTGGCAGTAGATATAACTTTGATGTGATCTACATGTATTTGCGGCTGTAAGGATGAATCTTGCATCAAAATATATCTCTGTGGCACGCAACATCAGTCTGATATATGAGAGACATGTGACTACCAGAGGGTGACCTGAGTCTACCTTTTGGCAGTAGATGAAACTGTGATGTGATCTACATGTATTTGCGGAATCTTGCATCAAAATATATCCGACGCACGTTGAGATAATCATACAGCATCAGACCCTCATTTCAAACACGACGCAACCTTGTAGGTTCACTACGATTTGTTATACTAACATGCCTAATTCACTAAAGTGGAAAACTTTTCTTCGATGTGTATGTAGTGTGGGGGTCTAAGCTATGTGACTACAAAACGACCAACATAACGTTTTAGTTTGATTATCAACTTGTCTATATTGACGATGTAGGAGGATGACTATGACATGCTAACAAAGTACTGGAGTTGAAACTTTAAAACGGGTAAAAACTGGCAAAATCCAGGAGTATTTCGCGACCAATAGAAAGATCAGAAAAAGATTTGAAACTTATACCACACGTCTGACTTGCATGTTACATGTAACCTGTAACACCGCTTTCTTGGAAACATCCTTCCAAACGCACCAGCATTGGGACTTGGGAGCCATTAATTAAATCTATACACACGGGAAAGTCAGGAAAGCCGACCACAGGAAGCGGTACCCTTCCTACATTTATAACTCTGTAGAACGCGGCATGAATCTGATGTATGAAAGACATTTGGCCACCAGAGGGTGACCTGCGTCTACATTTTGGCAGTAGATGAAACTTTGATGTAATCTACATGAATTTGCCGCTATAAGGATGAAAATCTTGCATCAAAATATATCCTACGCATGTTGAGACGATAAGATGTTATAAGAGCAACATTTTAAACACGGCGCATCCTTGTAGCTTCAGTACGATTTGTCATGCTTACATGTCTAATTCACGAAAGTGGAAAACTATGCTTCGATGTGTATGTAGTGTGGGGGGGTCTAAGCGATGTCACTACAAAACTACCAACTACCAAATAAGTTTGATTATCAAGTTGTCTACATTTACGATGTAGGAGGATGACTATGACATGCTAACAAAGTACTGGAGTTGTAACTTTAAAACGATAAAAACTGGCAAAATCAGGAGTTTTTTTGCGACCAATAGCAAGCAGACCAGAAAAAAAAGATTTGAAACTTACGTCTGACTTACTTCATGTTACATGTAACATCGCTTTCTTGGAAAACATCCTTCCGATCGCACCAGCATTGGGACTTGGTAGCCATTAATTAAAGTCTACACATGGGATAGTCAGGAAAGCCGACCACAGGAAGCGGTACCCTTCCTACATTTATAACTCTGTGGCACGCGGCATGAGTCTGATATATGAAAGACATTTGCCCACCAGAGGGTGACCTGCGTCTACTCTACCTTTTGGCAGTAGATGAAACTTTGATCTGATCTACATGTATTTGCGGCTGTAAGGATGAACCTTGCATCAAAAATATATCCTACGCACGTTGAGACAATCATACAGCATCAGACCCTCATTTCAAACACGACGCAACCTTGGAGCTTCACTACGATTTGTCATACGTACATGTCTGATTCACGAAAGTGGAAAACTAAGCTTCGATCATGTGCAGTGTGGGAAAGACTACGCAATTTGACTACAAAATGACCAATATAACGTTTCAGCAAGATTATGACGTTCTCTAATGACTACGTAAGAAAATTATTATGATGTGATAAATAGTACTGGAGTTAATGGGAAAAATTCAGGAGACCTTCGCACTCAATGGCAAGCTGCGGGTGATCCATACGAAACGATTGTTCAATATCCATTGCACTGCCCTATATACACCTACCAGCGCTCAGTTCTTTTGGCAAGCTTTCAAGCATACTTGGACACATTACTAATTTAAACACACTTTCTGACAATGGTAAACAACTTTTAGTCCTTCGCGGCAGTTTGGTTTGTTCGAATGACATTAACTGTGAAATTATGTTAGCCGCGCAAAACTACATCACAGAAACAAAATACTTCTGGTTGTATGTGTCCTGCTATGCTTTCCTTCTCCTCTGGGATGGGAGGTTTGACTCATGCTATCCATAGTTTTTCAAATGTATTGTAAACGCTTTTTTTCCATTGTAAAAGTGGCTGCGAGAATATAAGTTGTGCCTAAATTGAGTTCGCAGTCACTTATTCCACGTCCTTTAATTTGTATTCATCACTGTGTTTCTGAATTAAAAAAAGGCAAGCAGGCCAAAAAAGTTTTGAAACTTACCGATAGATACGCCACACGCCTTACTTGCTTCATGTTACATGTAACACCGCTTTCAATGAAATGCTGGAAAGTATCCATACATAGCGCACCGGCATTGCGCTTTGACAGCCACTAATTAAAATCTACCCATAGAATCACCGACGATAAAATTGTAGCCTCTGAACCCAGGTTTAACATCACTCTTTATCAATTCAGACAAGCATTTAATAACACCGCTGCCTTGTAATTTCTTTTCCAATGGGCATATCAACCATTTAAGACCCTAATGTTCCTCATTTTTCAAGTGTGTAATGAAAATGTATCTGTGAGCAAAGGAGACAGTGACAGTTTCTTAAGACCCGCGCGGTCTGAAGAAGAGAGATAGCTACACGGAAGAAGACATGAAAGCTTCTTCTGAGAACCTCTGCCCTTGGTAGGATTTCCCTGGCGCCGAGGCACTAGTAGGGCACAGAAATATCTCCTGCAACGTGTCTATGTATAGCAGAAACTTGCATATCACTTACACATATATAAAAATCCATACAGTGTTAGGGAAATAAATACAATAGGGAAATAAATACATTAAAGAATGTTTAAATCTTAGAGACTGCATGTTAAAGAATAGTTAAACATCTAATATTGCTACTGACATATATTCTGTTCGACCTCAGTGGCATGCGAAATTCCCTGTATTTTGTCGAGTCAAGAAATTATATTTGTATTATGAACACGTCATGGAACAAGATAGGTACTTTGGCACTTGCTATCAAACGGCAAAAAGTTCTTTTTTTTAAATTACTTTCAAATTGGTATATTTTCCCTTCAGCTTCAAAAGTTTCATCATTCCAATATATATCCTAGTTTCTTAGAAGACAGGAAGTTGTAACAAAAATATGATTGACAAGGGTACTATAAGATACACTATTTGCAAACAAATCGCTGTGATGTTCTATACTACAAGGTATTCTGGTATGACGTTCGTGCGTTTATATATGAAATATATGAAAGAATGTACAACCCCACCCTCAACAGGGAGGGGGGCTACGGGTGGATCTCTCCGGCACTTGTGATTGGGCACTCCCAGCCCCGAGAACAGACAATGTTTAAGCTCCCGTTCTGTATAACAGGAGCGTTCTGACTGATTTGCATTATCTTGTCTTTACTTGTCTGACTTTTGTTCCTTTTTCGACTTCCAAAAATTTGTCTTCACTTTATTTGCATATCAATCAACAGGTTGTGCTTATAAAGCTGCATTTCCCCTCTGGTCTCTCAGTCACTGACGAAAGCTAGTGGATACTAGCTGAAACGTCTGACGTTTTCAAAATCATATCCAGTTGCTTGAGTAACTGTTTTTTTGGCGTTCGTGCGTTTGTTGAAACCTTGGGGAGATCCATGAAAAATGATCCTCTTTAAAAAGGTTAGCGATGATATGCCAGTCGGATACTACATTTTCGTGTTCCCGCTAATACAATGCTTGAACACAATTTTCTATCTCCTGACAGTAGTGAGTGAGGGAACTATATCTGTTACAAACCATCTAACGGGGTAATCAAGAGGCAGGCGAGGCATCCCTTATGGGACCCAAGGCGGAAATGAACAAAGATAACTTATCAGTGGCTTCAACGGCGTCTGGATTAAAAAAAACTCGTAAAAAATGGTTGTAGTGGGATCTAATCATACCCATGATAACATGCCTGACCTAATTAAAAGATTAGACAAGGGAAAGATACAGCAGTACGAGTCACAGGAGCCATATAAAGGCGGTAATGAAATCTAGAATTCGTTTGGGAGCGCTGTATGTCCTACGCTGCTTCAGACTATGCATGATGTATAAAATGACTAATAAACTGGTGGACGTCCCAATTACTAATTAATTTTATAAGTACCTAATACCAGCGCAGAAGAGAACAAGAAATATGCCTTCAATTACTAGAGTTGTCAACCAAGGATTGAGGTGTTCAAGAATTCATTCTTTCCTAGAAGTATCGCAGAGTGGAACTCGCTGTCACCAAATACAGTAGGTGCATTGTCATTAGATAGCTTTAAACAATGTCTAGAGTTAGGTGTTCAAGGGTTAGGTGTACCAATTCGATTGGTGTAATATAGCCAGCTGCCCGCCGCGCCACGAAGGCGGTTATATCGGCTATACAGATACAGAAAATATTGAAGAAGTTCAATTTATTGCACGATAGTTCTATGCGTTGCAATGCATGGCAGCAACTATTAAAATGGCGACACTGTTTTGGGTCATCCAAGCTCCTCAACATGTCACATTGTCTTCGCTACAGGTTTTTGACGAGGCCTTTCTGAGTGAGGGTTTGAAATAATTACATATGGAAACTTGGTAATGATACAAGAATGAGTGTTGCCTGTGACCCAGCCTCTGAACTAGAAGGTCATGGGGTCGAATCCCGGCCTGTTTTCATTGGAAAGGACTCCAGTCCCATCAGGACAAACGGTATACTAAGTAACTTGTTTATACTGTTTATTGAATTTGAACTTTATTGCACAACAATCGTACAAGGTACAATGTATGGCAGTACTACAACACTAAACTAGTCTAGAGAAATACATCAAAAACATGTCCAATAACAGGTAGGTAACATAGTGTGTTGATATATAATTATGTATTAATTATTTGATCTCGCATATGTAATGAGCTATGGAGAAATTGACCTATGTAAACAGAAATAGAGGTTGGGCATGATAACAATACATGGAACATATCGAGCTGTGTATCAGGTAGTATGAGGTCCGTCTTAGTAGTTATATTCTGTAATAGCACATCTCTTTCTTTACTATAGGTAGGACAAGTCATAACAAAATGAAATTCATTTTCAACATTTAGATTACATGTGGGACACAGTCTCTGAGTGGCTGGTGTGTTTTGGTGTCTTCCCTTTTCAATTTGAAGACAATGTGCACTTATTCTCAGTTTTGTTATGCTAATTGTAAACGATTTGTTTTGTATTGATGTAAGATAATCTTCCATGCCGAAGTGTTTCTTTATTTTAGAATATGTTTGGAGTTTGCTAGTATTTCTCAGTTGTTCTCTCCAGCCAGAAAGAAACGTGTCCTTGAGACGCTGTTTAAATATGTTTCCAAAATGGTTGGCATTAACTGCGGGTTAAGCCAAACATTTTGGAACCCATGTCTACATAATATATCCTGAACGTGAGTAGCCCAGTCATGTTCTTCTTCGACTGAAGTGTCGTATGCTTTTTTGACAAGTCTATCGTTTGGTAAATTATTTATTCTAATCCAGTATTTAATCATTTGTGTTTGGCTGTCCACGAATAAAGGAAAAACTCCTAATTCGCCCCTCACAGCGGCATTTACAGACCCTTTCGGGACATTTAGCAAAATTTTGCAGAAATTCAAAAGTACATATTCTAGGTCAGGGATTTCGTATGCAATTTTTGGTTGATCTATTGTTATATTTTGGTTCCGTAGTAAAGTGTCTGACTGGTAAATCACGTTCAGTTTATCACTGTATTTCTTAAATCGTACAACAACAGGTCGGGTACAGGACGGATCTGATAACTTCCCCTGGCGACTAACTCGTAAAATATCAACTTCCGGTCCTAATATCGGGCTAAGTATTGTGGTTATATGTGTTCTGATCTTTTCACTGGGATGTTCTTTAATTCCTTTAAAAATCAAGTCTCTACATTGTGCATTTATGCCGGTAAGTTCTCCGCAATACAATAAAATAGGTTTAACCAAACTGTTGAATAAGTCAATAGCTAAAGGTATGGACGGGTTGGAGTTTGATGATAATATTGATTTTAATTTAAAGGATGCCCTTAGAGCTTTTAGTCTTAACTGTTTGATGGCACGGCTAAAGGATCCTGAGGGTGTGATATCTATTCCTAAGTATGTGTAGAAGTTTGTTATTTCTAACGTTTGTCCCTGAGATTTGAAAGGTGAATGTTTATTTTCAACTGTCCGTCCATTTTTAGAAAAAATCATCACTTTTGTTTTACTTTTATTGATCGACAGTTTCCAAAGTGAGCAGAATTGGTCTAGTGTCCTCAGACACTCTTTTAAGCCCGATTCTGATTTTGAAACAAGTACAAGGTCATCGGCCCAAAACATGCTGTTAATAGGAGTGTCTTTTAGTGTTAGGGGATCGCAGGACGTGGGGGTCTAGTAAGGACGAGAAATCATTTATGAATATGTTGAAAAGAAGAGGGCTCAGATTACATCCCTGTCGCACTCCGCAGAAAGACTGGAAGTAGGGTGACAGACCGTGTGAGGTCTTGACACAGTATTCTATATTATGGTACAATGATTTTATTAATTTAAAGAAGTTCCCCCCTATTCCCAAAGATAATAATTTATAAAATAATCCGTTGCGCCAAACCGAATCAAATGCTTTCCGAAAGTCTACAAAGCAGGCGTATAGCTTACCACCGGGTTTGAAAGTTTGTTGGTCAATTAATGTTTTTGAGAACAAAGACATTGTCACATGTTCTGAAGTTCCTTTCTAAATCCGGATTGAAAAAGGAGAGAGCTAGGTTTGAGTCTTTCCATGAAATGTTGTAAACGTTTGTTGAGGATGAAAGTAAATAGTTTGCCAACACAACTAGAGATAGCTATTCCTCTGTAGTTGGTTGGGTTTGACGGTTCACCGCTTTTGAAGATTGGGACAAGTGTGCTTTGGCTCCACTGCTGAGGAAAGTGTCCGGACTGTAGTAATATATTAAACATTTTTTGAGGGGTTGATTGAGTTGGGGGGCACTATTTTTCAACATTTCATTAATTATGGAATCTGTTCCACTAGACTTATTGTTTTTTAAACTAGATAATGCTTTTTTAATTTCCTCTTCCGTAATCTCAAAGTCTAGTGGATTTTCTGTTTCAAGTTCAAGTGATGAGATGATTTTGTCGGCGTTTTCTTTTTCTTTTGCGTCGACTATGGTGTTTTTATTTATTGTTTTGAAATGGTCTAGCCATTCGTTTGTAGATAT
Organism: Branchiostoma belcheri; assembly: GCF_001625305.1. Taxonomy (NCBI): domain Eukaryota; kingdom Metazoa; phylum Chordata; class Leptocardii; order Amphioxiformes; family Branchiostomatidae; genus Branchiostoma; species Branchiostoma belcheri. Next base: position 2,650,698 of record NW_017802824.1, read on the forward strand.
TTGTTCTACTGCCTCATCCTTGCTTCTATTTTCGAAGTTTCGAAGTTTATTTATTTCGTTCCAAAATGATTTTGGTTCCTTTTTCGCTAATTTTGCTAAAGATGTCATTTGTATTTCATTAAACTGTTTTTTCTTCTTTTTTATCAGTTTCTTATATTCCTTAACCTTGTATACATAATCCTGTCTTTATTTGTTTCCATGGAAATTTCCTGACTTCAGCGGCAAGGACTCGCATTCTTGATTCTAGGTCTCGACACTGTTGATCGTACCGTGGTTTTGTGGTGGGTTTCTTTTTCGTTTGGGGGCACGAATTGATTTAACTGACATGTATGCTGTTGTTTTGATGATGTGATTAAATTCTTCGACAACATCTTTTG